>NW_027311211.1:0-33245 GCF_047496795.1 Chiloscyllium punctatum | reverse complement strand
GGAGAAAAGGGGTTAAACAGGAGAAAAGAGGAGAAAACAGGATAAAAGAGGATAAAAGAGGAGAAAACAGGAGAAAAGAGGAGAAAACAGTAGAAAACAGGAGAAAAGAGGAGAAAGGAGAAAAGAGGTGAAAGAGGAGAAAAGAGGCGAAAAGAAGAGAAAAGAAGAGAAAAGAGGAGAAAAGAGAAGAATACAGGAAAAAAGAGGAGAAAACAAGAAATAACAGGAGTAAACAGGAGAAAAGAGGAGAAAGAGGAGAAAAGAGGAGAATACAGGAGAAAAGAGGAGAAAACAAGAAACAACAGGAGTAAACAGGAGAAAAGAGGAGAAAAGAGGAGAATACAGGAGAAAAGAGGAGAAAACAAGAAATAACAGGAGTAAACAGGAGAAAAGAGGAGAAAGAGGAGAAAAGAGAAGAAAAGAGGAGAAAGAGGAGAAACGAGGAGAAAAGAGTTAAAAGAGGATAAAATAGGAGAAAGGAGAAAGGAAGAGAAAAGAGGAAAAAAGAGGGGATAACAGAAGATAAGAGGAGAAAACTGGAGAAAAGAGGAGAAAAGAGGAGACAGAGGAGAAATGAGGAGAAAAGAGGAGAAACAGGAGAAAACAGAAGAAAGGAGGAGAAAACTGGAGAAAAGGGGTTAAACAGGAGAAAAGAGGAGAAAACAGGATAAAAGAGGAGAAAACAGGAGAAAAGAGGAGAAAACAGTAGAAAACAGGAGAAAAGAGGAGAAAGGAGAAAAGAGGTGAAAGAGGAGAAAAGAGGCGAAAAGAAGAGAAAAGAAGAGAAAAGAGGAGAAAAGAGAAGAATACAGGAAAAAAGAGGAGAAAACAAGAAATAACAGGAGTAAACAGGAGAAAAGAGGAGAAAGAGGAGAAAAGAGGAGAATACAGGAGAAAAGAGGAGAAAACAAGAAATAACAGGAGTAAACAGGAGAAAAGAGGAGAAAGAGGAGAAAAGAGAATAAAACAGGAGAAAAGAGGAGTTAACAGGAGGAAAGAGGAGAAAGAGGAGAAAAGAGAAGAAAAGAGAAGAAAACAGGAAAAAAGAGGAGAAAACAGGAAAAACAGGAGAAAAGTGGAGAAAAGAGGAGAAACAGGAGAAAAGAGGATAAAAGAGGAGAAAACAGGAGAAAAGAGGAGAAAACAGTAGAAAACAGGAGAAAAGAGGAGAAAAGAGGAGAAACAGGAGAAAACAGGAGAAAACAGGTTAAAATTGGAGAAAAGTGGAGAAAAGATGAGAAAACAGGAGAAAAGAGGATAAAAGAGAAGAAAACAGGAAAAAAGAGGAGAAAACAGGAAAAACAGGAGAAAAGTGGAGAAAAGAGGAGAAACAGGAGAAAAGAGGTGAAAAGAGGAGAAAACAGAAGAAAACAGGAGAAAAGCGCAGAAAACAGGAGAAAATAGGAGAAAAGAGGAGAAAACTCAAGAAAAGAGGAGAAAAGAAGAGAAAACAGGAGAAAACATGAGAAACGAGGAGAAAAGAGGATAAAAGAGGAGAAAACATGAGAAACGAGGAGAAAAGAGGATAAAAGAGGAGTAAGAGGAGAAAACAGGAGAAAAGAGTAGAAAGAGGATAAAATAGGAGAAAGGAGAAAGGAAGAGAAAAGAGGACAAAAGAGTAGATAACAGAAGAAAAGAGGAGAAAACAGGAGAAAAGAGGAGAAAAGAGGAGAAAGAGGAGAAAAGAGGAGAAAAGACAAGAAAACAGGAGAAACGAGGAGAAAAGAGGATAAAAGAGGAGAAAACAGGACAAAAGAGCAGAAAAAGGGAAAAACAGGAGAAAAGTGGAGAAAAGAGGAGAAACAGGAGAAAGGAGGATAAAAGAGTAGAAAACAGGAGAAAAGTGGAGAAAAGAGGCGAAAAGTTTAGAAAACAGGAGAAAAGAGGAGAAACAGGAGAAAAGAGGAGTTAACAGTTGGAAAGAGGAGAAAGAGGAGAAAAGACGAGTAAAGAGGAGAAAAGAGTAGAAAGAGGATAAAATCGGAGAAAGGAGAAAGGAAGAGAAAAGAGGAGAAAAGAGTAGATAACAGAAGATAAGAGGAGAGAACAGCAGAAAAGAGGAGAAAAGCGGAGAAAGAGGAGAAAAGAGGAGAAAAGAGGAGAAACAGGAGAAAACAGGTGAAAAGAGTAGAAAGAGGATAAAATAGGAGAAAGGAGAAAGGAAGAGAAAAGAGGAGAAAAGAGGAGAAAGAGGAGAAACGAGGAGAAAAGAGTTAAAAGAGGATAAAATAGGAGAAAGGAGAAAGGAAGAGAAAAGAGGAAAAAGAGGGGATAACAGAAGATAAGAGGAGAAAACTGGAGAAAAGAGGAGAAAAGAGGAGACAGAGGAGAAAAGAGGAGAAAAGAGGAGAAACAGGAGAAAACAGAAGAAAGGAGGAGAAAACTGGAGAAAAGGGGTTAAACAGGAGAAAAGAGGAGAAAACAGGATAAAAGAGGATAAAAGAGGAGAAAACAGGAGAAAAGAGGAGAAAACAGTAGAAAACAGGAGAAAAGAGGAGAAAGGAGAAAAGAGGTGAAAGAGGAGAAAAGAGGCGAAAAGAAGAGAAAAGAAGAGAAAAGAGGAGAAAAGAGAAGAATACAGGAAAAAAGAGGAGAAAACAAGAAATAACAGGAGTAAACAGGAGAAAAGAGGAGAAAGAGGAGAAAAGAGGAGAATACAGGAGAAAAGAGGAGAAAACAAGAAATAACAGGAGTAAACAGGAGAAAAGAGGAGAAAGAGAAGAAAAGAGATGAAAAGAGAATAAAACAGGAGAAAAGAGGAGTTAACAGGAGGAAAGAGGAGAAAGAGGAGAAAAGAGAAGAAAATAGAAGAAAACAGGAAAAAAGAGGAGAAAACAGGAAAAACAGGAGAAAAGTGGAGAAAAGAGGAGGAACAGGAGAAAAGAGGATAAAAGCGGAGAAAACAGGAGAAAAGAGGAGAAAAGAGGAGAAAACAGTAGAAAACAGGAGAAAAGAGGAGAAAAGAGGAGAAAACAGGAGAAAACATGAGAAACGAGGAGAAAAGAGGATAAAAGAGGAGAAAGAGGAGAAAACAGGAGAAAAGAGTAGAAAGAGGATAAAATAGCAGAAAGGAGAAAGGAAGAGAAAAGAGGAGAAAAGAGGAGAAAGAGGAGAAAAGAGGAGAAAAGAGTTGAAAGAGGATAAAATAGGAGAAAGGAGAAAGGAAGAGAAAAGAGGAGAAAAGAGTAGATAACAGAAGAAAAGAGGAGAAAACAGGAGAAAAGAGGAGAAAAGAGGAGGAAAGAGAAGAAAAGAGGAGAAAAGAGTTGAAAGAGAATAAAATAGGAGAAAGGAGAAAGGAAGAGAAAAGAGGAGAAAAGAGTAGATAACAGAAGATAAGAGGAGAAAACTGGAGAAAAGAGGAGAAAAGAGGAGAAAGAGGAGAAAAGAGGAGAAAAGAGGAGAAACAGCAGAAAACAGGAGAAAAGTGGAGAAACAGGAGAAAAGAGGAGAAAACAAGAGAAAAGTGGAGAAAAGACGGCAAAAGAGTAGAAAAGAGGTGAAAAGAGAAGAAAACAGGAGAAAAGCGCAAAAAACAGGAGAAAAGAGGAGAAAAGAGGAGAAACAGGAGAATAGAGGATAAAAGAGAAGAAAACAGGAGGAAAGGACAGAAAACAGGAGAAAAGAGTAGAAAACAGGAGAAAAGCGCAGAAAACAGGGGAAAACAGGATAAAAGAGGAGAAAACAAGAGAAAAGAGCAGAAAACGGGAAAAGAGGAGAAAAGTGCAGAAAACTGGAGAAATCAGGATAAAAGAGGGGAAAACAGCAGAAAAGTGGACAAAAGAGGAGAAAAGAGGAGAAAACTCAAGAAAAGAGGAGAAAAGACAAGAAAACAGGAGCAACGAGGAGAAAAGAGGATAAAAGAGGAGAAAACAGGACAAAAGAGCAGAAAAAGGGAAAAACAGGAGAAAAGTGGAGAAAAGAGTAGAAAACAGGAGAAAAGTGGAGAAAAGAGGCGAAAAGTTTAGAAAACAGGAGAAAAGAGGAGAAACAGGAGAAAAGAGGAGTTAACAGTTGGAAAGAGGAGAAAGAGGAGAAAAGACGAGTAAAGAGGAGAAAAGAGTAGAAAGAGGATAAAATCGGAGAAAGGAGAAAGGAAGAGAAAAGAGGAGAAAAGAGTAGATAACAGAAGATAAGAGGAGAGAACAGCAGAAAAGAGGAGAAAAGCGGAGAAAGAGGAGAAAAGAGGAGAAAAGAGGAGAAACAGGAGAAAACAGGTGAAAAGAGTAGAAAGAGGATAAAATAGGAGAAAGGAGAAAGGAAGAGAAAAGAGGAGAAAAGAGGAGAAAGAGGAGAAACGAGGAGAAAAGAGTTAAAAGAGGATAAAATAGGAGAAAGGAGAAAGGAAGAGAAAAGAGGAGAAAAGAGTAGATAACAGAAGAAAAGAGGAGAAAACAGGAGAAAAGTGGAGAAAAGAGGAGAAAGAGAAGAAAAGAGGAGAAAAGAGTTGAAAGAGAATAAAATAGGAGAAAGGAGAAAGGAAGAGAAAAGAGGAGAAAAGAGTAGATAACAGAAGATAAGAGGAGAAAACTGGAGAAAAGAGGAGAAAAGAGGAGAAAGAGGAGAAAAGAGGAGAAAAGAGGAGAAACAGCAGAAAACAGGAGAAAAGTGGAGAAACAGGAGAAAAGAGGAGAAAACAAGAGAAAAGTGGAGAAAAGACGGCAAAAGAGTAGAAAAGAGGTGAAAAGAGAAGAAAACAGGAGAAAAGCGCAAAAAAAGGAGAAAAGAGGAGAAAAGAGGAGAAACAGGAGAATAGAGGATAAAAGAGAAGAAAACAGGAGGAAAGGACAGAAAACAGGAGAAAAGAGTAGAAAACAGGAGAAAAGCGCAGAAAACAGGGGAAAACAGGATAAAAGAGGAGAAAACAAGAGAAAAGAGCAGAAAACGGGAAAAGAGGAGAAAAGTGCAGAAAACTGGAGAAATCAGGATAAAAGAGGGGAAAACAGCAGAAAAGTGGACAAAAGAGGAGAAAAGAGGAGAAAACTCAAGAAAAGAGGAGAAAAGACAAGAAAACAGGAGCAACGAGGAGAAAAGAGGATAAAAGAGGAGAAAACAGGACAAAAGAGCAGAAAAAGGGAAAAACAGGAGAAAAGTGGAGAAAAGAGTAGAAAACAGGAGAAAAGTGGAGAAAAGAGGCGAAAAGTTTAGAAAACAGGAGAAAAGAGGAGAAACAGGAGAAAAGAGGAGTTAACAGTTGGAAAGAGGAGAAAGAGGAGAAAAGACGAGTAAAGAGGAGAAAAGAGTAGAAAGAGGATAAAATCGGAGAAAGGAGAAAGGAAGAGAAAAGAGGAGAAAAGAGTAGATAACAGAAGATAAGAGGAGAGAACAGCAGAAAAGAGGAGAAAAGCGGAGAAAGAGGAGAAAAGAGGAGAAAAGAGGAGAAATGCGCAGAAAACAGGAGAAAAGAGGATAAAAGAGGAGAAAACAAGAGAAAAGAGCAGAAAACGAGAAAACAGGAGAAAAGAGGGGAAAACAGAAGAAAAGTGGACAAAAGAGGAGAAAAGAGGAGAAAACTCAAGAAAAGAGGAGAAAAGACAAGAAAACAGGAGAAACGAGGAGAAAAGAGGATAAAAGAGGAGAAAACAGGAGAAAAGAGCAGAAAAAGGGAAAAACAGGAGAAAAGTGGAGAAAAGAGGAGAAACCGGTGAAAAGAGGATAAAAGAGTAGAAAACAGGAGAAAAGTGGAGAAAAGAGGAGAAAAGTGCAGAAAACAGGAGAAAAGAGGAGAAACAGGAGAAAAGAGGAGTTAACAGTTGGAAAGTGGAGAAAGAGGAGAAAAGACGAGTAAAGAGGAGAAAAGTGTAGAAAGAGGATAAAATAGGAGAAAGGAGAAAGGAAGAAAAAAGAGGAGAAAAGAGTAGATAACAGAAGATAAGAGGAGAAAACAGGAGAAAAGAGGAGAAAAGAGGAGAAACAGGAGAAAAGAGGAGAAAAGAGGAGAAACAGCAGAAAACAGGAGAAAAGAGGAGAAACAGGGGAAAAGAGGAGAAAACAGGAGAAAATTGGAGAAATGTGTAGAGAAGACGAGAAAACAAGAGAAAAGTGGAGAAAAGACGGCAAAAGAGTAGAGAAGAGGTGAAAAGAGAAGAAAACTGGAGAAAAGCGCAAAAAACAGGAGAAAAGAGGAGAAAAGTGGACAAACAGGAGAATAGAGGATAAAAGAGAAGAATACAGGAGGACAGAACAGAAAACAGTCGAAAAGAGTAGAAAACAGGAGAAAAGCGCAGAAAACAGGAGAAAAGAGGATAAAAGAGGGGAAAACAAGAGAAAAGAGCAGAAAACGAGAAAAGAGGAGAAAAGTGCAGAAAACTGGAGAAAACAGGAGAAAAGAGGGGAAAAGAGCAGAAAAGTGGACAAAAGAGGAGAAAAGAGGAGAAAACTCAAGAAAAGAGGAGAAAAGACAAGAAAACAGGAGAAACGAGGAGAAAAGAGGATAAAAGAGGTGAAAACAGGAGAAAAGAGCAGAAAAAGGGAAAAACAGGAGAAAAGTGGAGAAAAGAGGAGAAACCGGTGAAAAGAGGATAAAAGAGTAGAAAACAGGAGAAAAGTGGAGAAAAGAGGAGAAAAGTGCAGAAAACAGGAGAAAAGAGGAGAAACAGGAGAAAAGAGGAGTTAACAGTTGGAAAGTGGAGAAAGAGGAGAAAAGACGAGTAAAGAGGAGAAAAGTGTAGAAAGAGGATAAAATAGGAGAAAGGAGAAAGGAAGAAAAAAGAGGAGAAAAGAGTAGATAACAGAAGATAAGAGGAGAAAACAGGAGAAAAGAGGAGAAAAGAGGAGAAAGAGGAGAAAAGAGGAGAAAAGAGGAGAAACAGGAGAAAACAGGAGAAAGGAGGAGAAAACTGAAGAAAAGGGGGGAAACAGGAGAAAAGAGGAGAAAACAGGATAAAAGTGGAGAAAAGAGGAGAAAAGAGGAGAAAAAAGGAGAAAAGTGGAGTAAAGAAGAGAAAAGAGGAGAAAGAGGAGAAAAGAGGTGAAAGAGGAGAAAAGAGGAGAAAAGAGGAGAAACAGGAGAAAACAGGTGAAAAGAGTAGAAAGAGGATAAAATAGGAGAAAGGAGAAAGGAAGAGAAAAGAGGAGAAAAGAGGGGATAACAGAAGATAAGAGGAGAAAACTGGAGAAAAGAGGAGAAAAGAGGAGACAGAGGAGAAAAGAGGAGAAAAGAGGAGAAACAGGAGAAAACAGAAGAAAGGAGGAGAAAACTGGAGAAAAGGGGTTAAACAGGAGAAAAGAGGAGAAAACAGGATAAAAGAGGATAAAAGAGGAGAAAACAGGAGAAAAGAGGAGAAAACAGTAGAAAACAGGAGAAAAGAGGAGAAAGGAGAAAAGAGGTGAAAGAGGAGAAAAGAGGCGAAAAGAAGAGAAAAGAAGAGAAAAGAGGAGAAAAGAGAAGAATACAGGAAAAAAGAGGAGAAAACAAGAAATAACAGGAGTAAACAGGAGAAAAGAGGAGAAAGAGGAGAAAAGAGGAGAATACAGGAGAAAAGAGGAGAAAACAAGAAACAACAGGAGTAAACAGGAGAAAAGAGGAGAAAAGAGGAGAATACAGGAGAAAAGAGGAGAAAACAAGAAATAACAGGAGTAAACAGGAGAAAAGAGGAGAAAGAGGAGAAAAGAGAAGAAAAGAGGAGAAAGAGGAGAAACGAGGAGAAAAGAGTTAAAAGAGGATAAAATAGGAGAAAGGAGAAAGGAAGAGAAAAGAGGAAAAAAGAGGGGATAACAGAAGATAAGAGGAGAAAACTGGAGAAAAGAGGAGAAAAGAGGAGACAGAGGAGAAATGAGGAGAAAAGAGGAGAAACAGGAGAAAACAGAAGAAAGGAGGAGAAAACTGGAGAAAAGGGGGTTAAACAGGAGAAAAGAGGAGAAAACAGGATAAAAGAGGAGAAAACAGGAGAAAAGAGGAGAAAACAGTAGAAAACAGGAGAAAAGAGGAGAAAGGAGAAAAGAGGTGAAAGAGGAGAAAAGAGGCGAAAAGAAGAGAAAAGAAGAGAAAAGAGGAGAAAAGAGAAGAATACAGGAAAAAAGAGGAGAAAACAAGAAATAACAGGAGTAAACAGGAGAAAAGAGGAGAAAGAGGAGAAAAGAGGAGAATACAGGAGAAAAGAGGAGAAAACAAGAAATAACAGGAGTAAACAGGAGAAAAGAGGAGAAAGAGGAGAAAAGAGAATAAAACAGGAGAAAAGAGGAGTTAACAGGAGGAAAGAGGAGAAAGAGGAGAAAAGAGAAGAAAAGAGAAGAAAACAGGAAAAAAGAGGAGAAAACAGGAAAAACAGGAGAAAAGTGGAGAAAAGAGGAGAAACAGGAGAAAAGAGGATAAAAGAGGAGAAAACAGGAGAAAAGAGGAGAAAACAGTAGAAAACAGGAGAAAAGAGGAGAAAAGAGGAGAAACAGGAGAAAACAGGAGAAAACAGGTTAAAATTGGAGAAAAGTGGAGAAAAGATGAGAAAACAGGAGAAAAGAGGATAAAAGAGAAGAAAACAGGAAAAAAGAGGAGAAAACAGGAAAAACAGGAGAAAAGTGGAGAAAAGAGGAGAAACAGGAGAAAAGAGGTGAAAAGAGGAGAAAACAGAAGAAAACAGGAGAAAAGCGCAGAAAACAGGAGAAAATAGGAGAAAAGAGGAGAAAACTCAAGAAAAGAGGAGAAAAGAAGAGAAAACAGGAGAAAACATGAGAAACGAGGAGAAAAGAGGATAAAAGAGGAGAAAACATGAGAAACGAGGAGAAAAGAGGATAAAAGAGGAGTAAGAGGAGAAAACAGGAGAAAAGAGTAGAAAGAGGATAAAATAGGAGAAAGGAGAAAGGAAGAGAAAAGAGGACAAAAGAGTAGATAACAGAAGAAAAGAGGAGAAAACAGGAGAAAAGAGGAGAAAAGAGGAGAAAGAGGAGAAAAGAGGAGAAAAGAGGAGAAAGAGGAGAAAAGAGGAGAAAGGAGAAAGGAAGAGAAAAGAGGAGAAAAGAGTAGATAACAGAAGATAAGAGGCGAAAACTGGAGAAAAGAGGAGAAAAGAGGAGAAAGAGGAGAAGAGAGGAGAAACAGCAGAAAACAGGAGAAAAGAGGAGAAACAGGGGAAAAGAGGAGAAAACAGGAGAAAATTGGAGAAATGTGTAGAGAAGACGAGAAAACAAGAGAAAAGTGGAGAAAAGACGGCAAAAGAGTAGAGAAGAGGTGAAAAGAGAAGAAAACAGGAGAAAAGCGCAAAAAGCAGGAGAAAAGAGGAGAAAAGAGGACAAACAGGAGAATAGAGGATAAAAGAGAAGAATACAGGAGGAAAGAACAGAAAACAGGCGAAAAGAGTAGAAAACAGGAGAAAAGCGCAGAAAACAGGAGAAAAGAGGATAAAAGAGGAGAAAACAAGAGAAAAGAGCAGAAAACGAGAAAAGCGGAGAAAAGTGCAGAAAACTGGAGAAAACAGGAGAAAAGAGGGGAAAACAGCAGAAAAGTGGACAAAAGAAGAGAAAAGAGGAGAAAACTCAAGAAAAGAGGAGAAAAGACAAGAAAACAGGAGAAAAGAGGAGAAAAGAGGATAAAAGAGGAGAAAACAGGAGAAAAGAGCAGAAAAAGGGAAAAACAGGAGAAAAGTGGAGAAAAGAGGAGAAACCGGAGAAAAGAGGAGAAAAGAGGATAAAAGAGTAGAAAACAGGAGAAAAGTGGAGAAAAGAGGAGAAAAGTTTAGAAAACAGGAGAAAAGAGGAGAAACAGGAGAAAAGAGGAGTTAACAGTTGGAAAGTGGAGAAAGAGGAGAAAAGACGAGTAAAGAGGAGAAAAGTGTAGAAAGAGGATAAAATAGGAGAAAGGAGAAAGGAAGAAAAAAGAGGAGAAAAGAGTAGATAACAGAAGATAAGAGGCGAAAACTGTAGATAAGAGGAGAAAAGAGGAGAAAGAGGAGAAAAGAGGAGAAAAGAGGAGAAACAGCAGAAAACAGGAGAAAAGAGGAGAAACAGGAGAAAAGAGGAGAAAGAGTAGAAAACAGGAGAAAAGACGAGAAAAGAGGTGAAAGAGGAGAAAAGAGGAGAAAAGAGTTGAAAGAGGATAAAATAGGAGAAAGCAGAAAGGAAGAGAAAAGAGGAGAAAAGAGTAGATAACAGAAGATAAGAGGCGAAAACTGGAGAAAAGAGGAGAAAAGAGGAGAAAAGAGGAGAAACAGCAGAAAACAGGAGAAAAGAGGAGAAACAGGAGAAAAGAGGAGAAAACAGGAGAAAATTGGAGAAAAGTGTAGAGAAGACGAGAAAACAAGAGAAAAGTGGAGAAAAGACGGCAAAAGAGTAGAGAAGAGGTGAAAAGAGAAGAAAACAGGAGAAAAGCGCAAAAAACAGGAGAAAAGAGGAGAAAAGAGGACAAACAGGAGAATAGAGGATAAAAGAGAAGAATACAGGAGGAAAGAACAGAAAACAGGCGAAAAGAGTAGAAAACAGGAGAAAAGCGCAGAAAACAGGAGAAAAGAGGATAAAAGAGGAGAAAACAAGAGAAAAGAGCAGAAAACGAGAAAAGAGGAGAAAAGTGCAGAATACTGGAGAAATCAGGAGAAAAGAGGGGAAAACAGCAGAAAAGTGGACAAAAGAGGAGAAAAGAGGAGAAAACTCAAGAAAAGAGGAGAAAAGACAAGAAAACAGGAGAAACGAGGAGAAAAGAGGATAAAAGAGGAGAAAACAGGAGAAAAGAGCAGAAAAAGGGAAAAACAGGAGAAAAGTGGAGAAAAGAGGAGAAACCGGAGAAAAGAGCATAACAGAGTAGAAAACAGGAGAAAAGTGGAGAAAAGAGGAGAAAAGTGCAGAAAACAGGAGAAAAGAGGAGAAACAGGAGAAAAGAGGAGTTAACAGTTGGAAAGTGGAGAAAGAGGAGAAAAGACGAGTAAAGAGGAGAAAAGTGTAGAAAGAGGATAAAATAGGAGAAAGGAGAAAGGAAGAAAAAAGAGGAGAAAAGAGTAGATAACAGAAGATAAGAGGAGAAAACAGGAGAAAAGAGGAGAAAACAGTAGAAAACAGGAGAAAAGAGGAGAAAAGAGGAGAAAACAGGAGAAAACATGAGAAACGAGGAGAAAAGAGGATAAAAGAGGAGAAAGAGGAGAAAACAGGAGAAAAGAGTAGAAAGAGGATTAAATAGGAGAAAGGAGAAAGGAAGAGAAAAGAGGAGAAAAGAGGAGAAAGAGGAGAAAAGAGGAGAAAAGAGTTGAAAGAGGATAAAATAGGAGAAAGGAGAAAGGAAGAGAAAAGAGGAGAAAAGAGTAGATAACAGAAGAAAAGAGGAGAAAACAGGAGAAAAGAGGAGAAACGAGGAGAAAGAGGAGAAAAGAGGAGAAAAGAGTTGAAAGAGGATAAAATAGGAGAAAGGAGAAAGGAAGAGAAAAGAGGAGAAAAGAGTAGATAACAGAAGATAAGAGGAGAAAACTGGAGAAAAGAGGAGAAAAGAGGAGAAAGAGGAGAAAAGAGGAGAAAAGAGGAGAAACAGCAGAAAACAGGAGAAAAGTGGAGAAACAGGAGAAAAGAGGAGAAAACAAGAGAAAAGTGGAGAAAAGACGGCAAAAGAGTAGAAAAGAGGTGAAAAGAGAAGAAAACAGGAGAAAAGCGCAAAAAACAGGAGAAAAGAGGAGAAAAGAGGAGAAACAGGAGAATAGAGGATAAAAGAGAAGAAAACAGGAGGAAAGAACAGAAAACAGGAGAAAAGAGTAGAAAGAGGATAAAATAGGAGAAAGGAGAAAGGAAGAGAAAAGAGGAGAAAAGAGGAGAAAGAGGAGAAAAGAGGAGAAAAGAGTTGAAAGAGGATAAAATAGGAGAAAGGAGAAAGGAAGAGAAAAGAGTAGATAACAGAAGAAAAGAGGAGAAAACAGGAGAAAAGAGGAGAAACGAGGAGAAAGAGGAGAAAAGAGGAGAAAAGAGTTGAAAGAGGATAAAATAGGAGAAAGGAGAAAGGAAGAGAAAAGAGGAGAAAAGAGTAGATAACAGAAGATAAGAGGAGAAAACTGGAGAAAAGAGGAGAAAAGAGGAGAAAGAGGAGAAAAGAGGAGAAAAGAGGAGAAACAGCAGAAAACAGGAGAAAAGTGGAGAAACAGGAGAAAAGAGGAGAAAACAAGAGAAAAGTGGAGAAAAGACGGCAAAAGAGTAGAAAAGAGGTGAAAAGAGAAGAAAACAGGAGAAAAGCGCAAAAAACAGGAGAAAAGAGGAGAAAAGAGGAGAAACAGGAGAATAGAGGATAAAAGAGAAGAAAACAGGAGGAAAGAACAGAAAACAGGAGAAAAGAGTAGAAAACAGGAGAAAAGCGCAGAAAACAGGGGAAAACAGGGTAAAAGAGGAGAAAACAAGAGAAAAGAGCAGAAAACGGGAAAAGAGGAGAAAAGTGCAGAAAGCTGGAGAAATCAGGAGAAAAGAGGGGAAAACAGCAGAAAAGTGGACAAAAGAGGAGAAAAGAGGAGAAAACTCAAGAAAAGAGGAGAAAAGACAAGAAAACAGGAGAAACGAGGAGAAAAGAGGATAAAAGAGGAGAAAACAGGACAAAAGAGCAGAAAAAGGGAAAAACAGGAGAAAAGTGGAGAAAAGAGTAGAAAACAGGAGAAAAGTGGAGAAAAGAGTCGAAAAGTTTAGAAAACAGGAGAAAAGAGGAGAAACAGGAGAAAAGAGGAGTTAACAGTTGGAAAGAGGAGAAAGAGGAGAAAAGACGAGTAAAGAGGAGAAAAGAGTAGAAAGAGGATAAAATCGGAGAAAGGAGAAAGGACGAGAAAAGAGGAGAAAAGAGTAGATAACAGAAGATAAGAGGAGAGAACAGCAGAAAAGAGGAGAAAAGCGGAGAAAGAGGAGAAAAGAGGAGAAAAGAGGAGAAACAGGAGAAAACAGGTGAAAAGAGTAGAAAGAGGATAAAATAGGAGAAAGGAGAAAGGAAGAGAAAAGAAGAGAAAAGAGGAGAAAGAGGAGAAACGAGGAGAAAAGAGTTAAAAGAGGATAAAATAGGAGAAAGGAGAAAGGAAGAGAAAAGAGGAAAAAAGAGTGGATAACAGAAGATAAGAGGAGAAAACTGGAGAAAAGAGGAGAAAAGAGGAGACAGGAGAAAAGAGGAGAAAAGAGGAGAAACAGGAGAAAACAGAAGAAAGGAGGAGAAAACTGGAGAAAAGGGGTTAAACAGGAGAAAAGAGGAGAAAACAGGATAAAAGAGGATAAAAGAGGAGAAAACAGGAGAAAAGAGGAGAAAACAGTAGAAAACAGGAGAAAAGAGGAGAAAGGAGAAAAGAGGTGAAAGAGGAGAAAAGAGGCGAAAAGAGAAAAGAAGAGAAAAGAGGAGAAAAGAGAAGAATACTGGAAAAAAGAGGAGAAAACAAGAAATAACAGGAGTAAACAGGAGAAAAGAGGAGAAAGAGGAGAAAAGAGGAGAAAAGAGGAGAAACAGGAGAAAACAGGTGAAAAGAGTAGAAAGAGGATAAAATAGGAGAAGGGAGAAAGGAAGAGAAAAGAGGAGAAAAGAGGAGAAAGAGGAGAAACGAGGAGAAAAGAGTTAAAAGAGGATAAAATAGGAGAATGGAGAAAGGAAGAGAAAAGAGGAGAAAAGAGTGGATAACAGAAGATAAGAGGAGAAAACTGGAGAAAAGAGGAGAAAAGAGGAGACAGAGGAGAAAAGAGGAGAAAAGAGGAGAAACAGGAGAAAACAGAAGAAAGGAGGAGAAAACTGGAGAAAAGGGGTTAAACAGGAGAAAAGAGGAGAAAACAGGATAAAAGAGGATAAAAGAGGAGAAAACAGGAGAAAAGAGGAGAAAACAGTAGAAAACAGGAGAAAAGAGGAGAAAGGAGAAAAGAGGTGAAAGAGGAGAAAAGAGGCGAAAAGAAGAGAAAAGAAGAGAAAAGAGGAGAAAAGAGAAGAATACAGGAAAAAAGAGGAGAAAACAAGAAATAACAGGAGTAAACAGGAGAAAAGAGGAGAAAGATGAGAAAAGAGGAGAATACAGGAGAAAAGAGGAGAAAACAAGAAATAACAGGAGTAAACAGGAGAAAAGAGGAGAAAGAGGAGAAAAGAGAAGAAAAGAGAATACAACAGGAGAAAAGAGGAGTTAACAGGAGGAAAGAGGAGAAAGAGGAGAAAAGAGAAGAAAAGAGAAGAAAACAGGAAAAAAGAGGAGAAAACAGGAGAAAAGAGGAGAAAACAAGAAATAACAGGACTAAACAGGAGAAAAGAGGAGAAAGAGGAGAAAAGAGAAGAAAAGAGAATAAAACAGGAGAAAAGAGGAGTTAACAGGAGGAAAGAGGAGAAAGAGGAGAAAAGAGAAGAAAAGAGAAGAAAACAGGAGAAAAGAGGAGAAAAGAGGAGAAACAGGAGAAAACAGAAGAAAGGAGGAGAAAACTGGAGAAAAGTGGAGAAACAGGAGAAAAGAGGAGAAAACAGGAGAAAAGAGGAGAAAAGAAGAGAAAACAGTAGAAAACAGGAGAAAAGAGGAGAAAAGAGGAGAAAACAGGAGAAAACATGAGAAACGAGGAGAAAAGAGGATAAAAGAGGAGAAAGAGGAGAAAACAGGAGAAAAGAGTAGAAAGAGGATTAAATAGGAGAAAGGAGAAAGGAAGAGAAAAGAGGAGAAAAGAGGAGAAAGAGGAGAAAAGAGGAGAAAAGAGTTGAAAGAGGATAAAATAGGAGAAAGGAGAAAGGAAGAGAAAAGAGGAGAAAAGAGTAGATAACAGAAGAAAAGAGGAGAAAACAGGAGAAAAGAGGAGAAAAGAGGAGAAAGAGGAGAAAAGAGGAGAAAAGAGTTGAAAGAGGATAAAATAGGAGAAAGGAGAAAGGAAGAGAAAAGAGGAGAAAAGAGTAGATAACAGAAGATAAGAGGAGAAAACTGGAGAAAAGAGGAGAAAAGAGGAGAAAGAGGAGAAAAGAGGAGAAAAGAGGAGAAACAGCAGAAAACAGGAGAAAAGTGGAGAAACAGGAGAAAAGAGGAGAAAACAAGAGAAAAGTGGAGAAAAGACGGCAAAAGAGTAGAAAAGAGGTGAAAAGAGAAGAAAACAGGAGAAAAGCGCAAAAAACAGGAGAAAAGAGGAGAAAAGAGGAGAAACAGGAGAATAGAGGATAAAAGAGAAGAAAACAGGAGGAAAGAACAGAAAACAGGAGAAAAGAGTAGAAAGAGGATAAAATAGGAGAAAGGAGAAAGGAAGAGAAAAGAGGAGAAAAGAGGAGAAAGAGGAGAAAAGAGGAGAAAAGAGTTGAAAGAGGATAAAATAGGAGAAAGGAGAAAGGAAGAGAAAAGAGTAGATAACAGAAGAAAAGAGGAGAAAACAGGAGAAAAGAGGAGAAACGAGGAGAAAGAGGAGAAAAGAGGAGAAAAGAGTTGAAAGAGGATAAAATAGGAGAAAGGAGAAAGGAAGAGAAAAGAGGAGAAAAGAGTAGATAACAGAAGATAAGAGGAGAAAACTGGAGAAAAGAGGAGAAAAGAGGAGAAAGAGGAGAAAAGAGGAGAAAAGAGGAGAAAGAGGAGAAACGAGGAGAAAAGAGTTAAAAGAGGATAAAATAGGAGAATGGAGAAAGGAAGAGAAAAGAGGAGAAAAGAGTGGATAACAGAAGATAAGAGGAGAAAACTGGAGAAAAGAGGAGAAAAGAGGAGACAGAGGAGAAAAGAGGAGAAAAGAGGAGAAACAGGAGAAAACAGAAGAAAGGAGGAGAAAACTGGAGAAAAGGGGTTAAACAGGAGAAAAGAGGAGAAAACAGGATAAAAGAGGATAAAAGAGGAGAAAACAGGAGAAAAGAGGAGAAAACAGTAGAAAACAGGAGAAAAGAGGAGAAAGGAGAAAAGAGGTGAAAGAGGAGAAAAGAGGCGAAAAGAAGAGAAAAGAAGAGAAAAGAGGAGAAAAGAGAAGAATACAGGAAAAAAGAGGAGAAAACAAGAAATAACAGGAGTAAACAGGAGAAAAGAGGAGAAAGATGAGAAAAGAGGAGAATACAGGAGAAAAGAGGAGAAAACAAGAAATAACAGGAGTAAACAGGAGAAAAGAGGAGAAAGAGGAGAAAAGAGAAGAAAAGAGAATACAACAGGAGAAAAGAGGAGTTAACAGGAGGAAAGAGGAGAAAGAGGAGAAAAGAGAAGAAAAGAGAAGAAAACAGGAAAAAAGAGGAGAAAACAGGAGAAAAGAGGAGAAAACAAGAAATAACAGGACTAAACAGGAGAAAAGAGGAGAAAGAGGAGAAAAGAGAAGAAAAGAGAATAAAACAGGAGAAAAGAGGAGTTAACAGGAGGAAAGAGGAGAAAGAGGAGAAAAGAGAAGAAAAGAGAAGAAAACAGGAGAAAAGAGGAGAAAAGAGGAGAAACAGGAGAAAACAGAAGAAAGGAGGAGAAAACTGGAGAAAAGTGGAGAAACAGGAGAAAAGAGGAGAAAACAGGAGAAAAGAGGAGAAAAGAAGAGAAAACAGTAGAAAACAGGAGAAAAGAGGAGAAAAGAGGAGAAAACAGGAGAAAACATGAGAAACGAGGAGAAAAGAGGATAAAAGAGGAGAAAGAGGAGAAAACAGGAGAAAAGAGTAGAAAGAGGATTAAATAGGAGAAAGGAGAAAGGAAGAGAAAAGAGGAGAAAAGAGGAGAAAGAGGAGAAAAGAGGAGAAAAGAGTTGAAAGAGGATAAAATAGGAGAAAGGAGAAAGGAAGAGAAAAGAGGAGAAAAGAGTAGATAACAGAAGAAAAGAGGAGAAAACAGGAGAAAAGAGGAGAAACGAGGAGAAAGAGGAGAAAAGAGGAGAAAAGAGTTGAAAGAGGATAAAATAGGAGAAAGGAGAAAGGAAGAGAAAAGAGGAGAAAAGAGTAGATAACAGAAGATAAGAGGAGAAAACTGGAGAAAAGAGGAGAAAAGAGGAGAAAGAGGAGAAAAGAGGAGAAACAGCAGAAAACAGGAGAAAAGTGGAGAAACAGGAGAAAAGAGGAGAAAACAAGAGAAAAGTGGAGAAAAGACGGCAAAAGAGTAGAAAAGAGGTGAAAAGAGAAGAAAACAGGAGAAAAGCGCAAAAAACAGGAGAAAAGAGGAGAAAAGAGGAGAAACAGGAGAATAGAGGATAAAAGAGAAGAAAACAGGAGGAAAGAACAGAAAACAGGAGAAAAGAGTAGAAAGAGGATAAAATAGGAGAAAGGAGAAAGGAAGAGAAAAGAGGAGAAAAGAGGAGAAAGAGGAGAAAAGAGGAGAAAAGAGTTGAAAGAGGATAAAATAGGAGAAAGGAGAAAGGAAGAGAAAAGAGTAGATAACAGAAGAAAAGAGGAGAAAACAGGAGAAAAGAGGAGAAACGAGGAGAAAGAGGAGAAAAGAGGAGAAAAGAGTTGAAAGAGGATAAAATAGGAGAAAGGAGAAAGGAAGAGAAAAGAGGAGAAAAGAGTAGATAACAGAAGATAAGAGGAGAAAACTGGAGAAAAGAGGAGAAAAGAGGAGAAAGAGGAGAAAAGAGGAGAAAAGAGGAGAAACAGCAGAAAACAGGAGAAAAGTGGAGAAACAGGAGAAAAGAGGAGAAAACAAGAGAAAAGTGGAGAAAAGACGGCAAAAGAGTAGAAAAGAGGTGAAAAGAGAAGAAAACAGGAGAAAAGCGCAAAAAACAGGAGAAAAGAGGAGAAAAGAGGAGAAACAGTAGAATAGAGGATAAAAGAGAAGAAAACAGGAGGAAAGAACAGAAAACAGGAGAAAAGAGTAGAAAACAGGAGAAAAGCGCAGAAAACAGGGGAAAACAGGATAAAAGAGGAGAAAACAAGAGAAAAGAGCAGAAAACGGGAAAAGAGGAGAAAAGTGCAGAAAACTGGAGAAATCAGGAGAAAAGAGGGGAAAACAGCAGAAAAGTGGACAAAAGAGGAGAAAAGAGGAGAAAACTCAAGAAAAGAGGAGAAAAGACAAGAAAACAGGAGAAACGAGGAGAAAAGAGGATAAAAGAGGAGAAAACAGGACAAAAGAGCAGAAAAAGGGAAAAACAGGAGAAAAGTGGAGAAAAGAGTAGAAAACAGGAGAAAAGTGGAGAAAAGAGTCGAAAAGTTTAGAAAACAGGAGAAAAGAGGAGAAACAGGAGAAAAGAGGAGTTAACAGTTGGAAAGAGGAGAAAGAGGAGAAAAGACGAGTAAAGAGGAGAAAAGAGTAGAAAGAGGATAAAATCGGAGAAAGGAGAAAGGACGAGAAAAGAGGAGAAAAGAGTAGATAACAGAAGATAAGAGGAGAGAACAGCAGAAAAGAGGAGAAAAGCGGAGAAAGAGGAGAAAAGAGGAGAAAAGAGGAGAAACAGGAGAAAACAGGTGAAAAGAGTAGAAAGAGGATAAAATAGGAGAAAGGAGAAAGGAAGAGAAAAGAAGAGAAAAGAGGAGAAAGAGGAGAAACGAGGAGAAAAGAGTTAAAAGAGGATAAAATAGGAGAAAGGAGAAAGGAAGAGAAAAGAGGAAAAAAGAGTGGATAACAGAAGATAAGAGGAGAAAACTGGCGAAAAGAGGAGAAAAGAGGAGACAGAGGAGAAAAGAGGAGAAAAGAGGAGAAACAGGAGAAAACAGAAGAAAGGAGGAGAAAACTGGAGAAAAGGGGTTAAACAGGAGAAAAGAGGAGAAAACAGGATAAAAGAGGATAAAAGAGGAGAAAACAGGAGAAAAGAGGAGAAAACAGTAGAAAACAGGAGAAAAGAGGAGAAAGGAGAAAAGAGGTGAAAGAGGAGAAAAGAGGCGAAAAGAGAAAAGAAGAGAAAAGAGGAGAAAAGAGAAGAATACTGGAAAAAAGAGGAGAAAACAAGAAATAACAGGAGTAAACAGGAGAAAAGAGGAGAAAGAGGAGAAAAGAGGAGAAAAGAGGAGAAACAGGAGAAAACAGGTGAAAAGAGTAGAAAGAGGATAAAATAGGAGAAGGGAGAAAGGAAGAGAAAAGAGGAGAAAAGAGGAGAAAGAGGAGAAACGAGGAGAAAAGAGTTAAAAGAGGATAAAATAGGAGAATGGAGAAAGGAAGAGAAAAGAGGAGAAAAGAGTGGATAACAGAAGATAAGAGGAGAAAACTGGAGAAAAGAGGAGAAAAGAGGAGACAGAGGAGAAAAGAGGAGAAAAGAGGAGAAACAGGAGAAAACAGAAGAAAGGAGGAGAAAACTGGAGAAAAGGGGTTAAACAGGAGAAAAGAGGAGAAAACAGGATAAAAGAGGATAAAAGAGGAGAAAACAGGAGAAAAGAGGAGAAAACAGTAGAAAACAGGAGAAAAGAGGAGAAAGGAGAAAAGAGGTGAAAGAGGAGAAAAGAGGCGAAAAGAAGAGAAAAGAAGAGAAAAGAGGAGAAAAGAGAAGAATACAGGAAAAAAGAGGAGAAAACAAGAAATAACAGGAGTAAACAGGAGAAAAGAGGAGAAAGATGAGAAAAGAGGAGAATACAGGAGAAAAGAGGAGAAAACAAGAAATAACAGGAGTAAACAGGAGAAAAGAGGAGAAAGAGGAGAAAAGAGAAGAAAAGAGAATACAACAGGAGAAAAGAGGAGTTAACAGGAGGAAAGAGGAGAAAGAGGAGAAAAGAGAAGAAAAGAGAAGAAAACAGGAAAAAAGAGGAGAAAACAGGAGAAAAGAGGAGAAAACAAGAAATAACAGGAGTAAACAGGAGAAAAGAGGAGAAAGAGGAGAAAAGAGAAGAAAAGAGAATAAAACAGGAGAAAAGAGGAGTTAACAGGAGGAAAGAGGAGAAAGAGGAGAAAAGAGAAGAAAAGAGAAGAAAACAGGAAAAAAGAGGAGAAAACAGGAAAAACAGGAGAAAATTGGAGAAAAGAGGAGAAAACAGGAGAAAAGAGGAGAAAAGAAGAGAAAACAGTAGAAAACAGGAGAAAACAGGAGAAAAGAGGAGAAAACAGGAGAAAACATGAGAAACGAGGAGAAAAGAGGATAAAAGAGGAGAAAGAGGAGAAAACAGGAGAAAAGAGTAGAAAGAGGATTAAATAGGAGAAAGGAGAAAGGATGAGAAAAGAGGAGAAAAGAGGAGAAAGAGGAGAAAAGAGGAGAAAAGAGTTGAAAGAGGATAAAATAGGAGAAAGGAGAAAGGAAGAGAAAAGAGGAGAAAAGAGTAGATAACAGAAGAAAAGAGGAGAAAACAGGAGAAAAGAGGAGAAAAGAGGAGAAAGAGGAGAAAAGAGGAGAAAAGAGTTGAAAGAGGATAAAATAGGAGAAAGGAGAAAGGAAGAGAAAAGAGGAGAAAAGAGTAGATAACAGAAGATAAGAGGAGAAAACTGGAGAAAAGAGGAGAAAAGAGGAGAAAGAGGAGAAAAGAGGAGAAAAGAGGAGAAACAGCAGAAAACAGGAGAAAAGTGGAGAAACAGGAGAAAAGAGGAGAAAACAAGAGAAAAGTGGAGAAAAGACGGCAAAAGAGTAGAAAAGAGGTGAAAAGAGAAGGAAACAGGAGAAAAGCGCAAAAAACAGGAGAAAAGAGGAGAAACAGGAGAATAGAGGATAAAAGAGAAGAAAACAGGAGGAAAGAACAGAAAACAGGAGAAAAGAGTAGAAAACAGGAGAAAAGCGCAGAAAACAGGAGAAAACAGGATAAAAGAGGAGAAAACAAGAGAAAAGAGCAGAAAACGGGAAAAGAGGAGAAAAGTGCAGAAAACTGGAGAAATCAGGAGAAAAGAGGGGAAAACAGCAGAAAAGTGGACAAAAGAGGAGAAAAGAGGAGAAAACTCAAGAAAAGAGGAGAAAAGAGTAGATAACAGAAGATAAGAGGAGAAAACAGGAGAAAAGAGGAGAAAACAGTAGAAAACAGGAGAAAAGAGGAGAAAAGAGGAGAAAACAGGAGAAAACATGAGAAACGAGGAGAAAAGAGGATAAAAGAGGAGAAAGAGGAGAAAACAGGAGAAAAGAGTAGAAAGAGGATAAAATAGGAGAAAGGAGAAAGGAAGAGAAAAGAGGAGAAAAGAGGAGAAAGAGGAGAAAAGAGGAGAAAAGAGTTGAAAGAGGATAAAATAGGAGAAAGGAGAAAGGAAGAGAAAAGAGGAGAAAAGAGTAGATAACAGAAGAAAAGAGGAGAAAACAGGAGAAAAGAGGAGAAACGAGGAGAAAGAGGAGAAAAGAGGAGAAAAGAGTTGAAAGAGGATAAAATAGGAGAAAGGAGAAAGGAAGAGAAAAGAGGAGAAAAGAGTAGATAACAGAAGATAAGAGGAGAAAACTGGAGAAAAGAGGAGAAAAGAGGAGAAAGAGGAGAAAAGAGGAGAAAAGAGGAGAAACAGCAGAAAACAGGAGAAAAGTGGAGAAACAGGAGAAAAGAGGAGAAAACAAGAGAAAAGTGGAGAAAAGACGGCAAAAGAGTAGAAAAGAGGTGAAAAGAGAAGAAAACAGGAGAAAAGCGCAAAAAACAGGAGAAAAGAGGAGAAAAGAGGAGAAACAGGAGAATAGAGGATAAAAGAGAAGAAAACAGGAGGAAAGAACAGAAAACAGGAGAAAAGAGTAGAAAGAGGATAAAATAGGAGAAAGGAGAAAGGAAGAGAAAAGAGGAGAAAAGAGGAGAAAGAGGAGAAAAGAGGAGAAAAGAGTTGAAAGAGGATAAAATAGGAGAAAGGAGAAAGGAAGAGAAAAGAGTAGATAACAGAAGAAAAGAGGAGAAAACAGGAGAAAAGAGGAGAAACGAGGAGAAAGAGGAGAAAAGAGGAGAAAAGAGTTGAAAGAGGATAAAATAGGAGAAAGGAGAAAGGAAGAGAAAAGAGGAGAAAAGAGTAGATAACAGAAGATAAGAGGAGAAAACTGGAGAAAAGAGGAGAAAAGAGGAGAAAGAGGAGAAAAGAGGAGAAAAGAGGAGAAACAGCAGAAAACAGGAGAAAAGTGGAGAAACAGGAGAAAAGAGGAGAAAACAAGAGAAAAGTGGAGAAAAGACGGCAAAAGAGTAGAAAAGAGGTGAAAAGAGAAGAAAACAGGAGAAAAGCGCAAAAAACAGGAGAAAAGAGGAGAAAAGAGGAGAAACAGGAGAATAGAGGATAAAAGAGAAGAAAACAGGAGGAAAGAACAGAAAACAGGAGAAAAGAGTAGAAAACAGGAGAAAAGCGCAGAAAACAGGGGAAAACAGGGTAAAAGAGGAGAAAACAAGAGAAAAGAGCAGAAAACGGGAAAAGAGGAGAAAACTGCAGAAAGCTGGAGAAATCAGGAGAAAAGAGGGGAAAACAGCAGAAAAGTGGACAAAAGAGGAGAAAAGAGGAGAAAACTCAAGAAAAGAGGAGAAAAGACAAGAAAACAGGAGAAACGAGGAGAAAAGAGGATAAAAGAGGAGAAAACAGGACAAAAGAGCAGAAAAAGGGAAAAACAGGAGAAAAGTGGAGAAAAGAGTCGAAAAGTTTAGAAAACAGGAGAAAAGAGGAGAAACAGGAGAAAAGAGGAGTTAACAGTTGGAAAGAGGAGAAAGAGGAGAAAAGACGAGTAAAGAGGAGAAAAGAGTAGAAAGAGGATAAAATCGGAGAAAGGAGAAAGGACGAGAAAAGAGGAGAAAAGAGTAGATAACAGAAGATAAGAGGAGAGAACAGCAGAAAAGAGGAGAAAAGCGGAGAAAGAGGAGAAAAGAGGAGAAAAGAGGAGAAACAGGAGAAAACAGGTGAAAAGAGTAGAAAGAGGATAAAATAGGAGAAAGGAGAAAGGAAGAGAAAAGAAGAGAAAAGAGGAGAAAGAGGAGAAACGAGGAGAAAAGAGTTAAAAGAGGATAAAATAGGAGAAAGGAGAAAGGAAGAGAAAAGAGGAAAAAAGAGTGGATAACAGAAGATAAGAGGAGAAAACTGGAGAAAAGAGGAGAAAAGAGGAGACAGGAGAAAAGAGGAGAAAAGAGGAGAAACAGGAGAAAACAGAAGAAAGGAGGAGAAAACTGGAGAAAAGGGGTTAAACAGGAGAAAAGAGGAGAAAACAGGATAAAAGAGGATAAAAGAGGAGAAAACAGGAGAAAAGAGGAGAAAACAGTAGAAAACAGGAGAAAAGAGGAGAAAGGAGAAAAGAGGTGAAAGAGGAGAAAAGAGGCGAAAAGAGAAAAGAAGAGAAAAGAGGAGAAAAGAGAAGAATACTGGAAAAAAGAGGAGAAAACAAGAAATAACAGGAGTAAACAGGAGAAAAGAGGAGACAGAGGAGAAAAGAGGAGAAAAGAGGAGAAACAGGAGAAAACAGGTGAAAAGAGTAGAAAGAGGATAAAATAGGAGAAGGGAGAAAGGAAGAGAAAAGAGGAGAAAAGAGGAGAAAGAGGAGAAACGAGGAGAAAAGAGTTAAAAGAGGATAAAATAGGAGAATGGAGAAAGGAAGAGAAAAGAGGAGAAAAGAGTGGATAACAGAAGATAAGAGGAGAAAACTGGAGAAAAGAGGAGAAAAGAGGAGACAGAGGAGAAAAGAGGAGAAAAGAGGAGAAACAGGAGAAAACAGAAGAAAGGAGGAGAAAACTGGAGAAAAGGGGTTAAACAGGAGAAAAGAGGAGAAAACAGGATAAAAGAGGATAAAAGAGGAGAAAACAGGAGAAAAGAGGAGAAAACAGTAGAAAACAGGAGAAAAGAGGAGAAAGGAGAAAAGAGGTGAAAGAGGAGAAAAGAGGCGAAAAGAAGAGAAAAGAAGAGAAAAGAGGAGAAAAGAGAAGAATACAGGAAAAAAGAGGAGAAAACAAGAAATAACAGGAGTAAACAGGAGAAAAGAGGAGAAAGATGAGAAAAGAGGAGAATACAGGAGAAAAGAGGAGAAAACAAGAAATAACAGGAGTAAACAGGAGAAAAGAGGAGAAAGAGGAGAAAAGAGAAGAAAAGAGAATACAACAGGAGAAAAGAGGAGTTAACAGGAGGAAAGAGGAGAAAGAGGAGAAAAGAGAAGAAAAGAGAAGAAAACAGGAAAAAAGAGGAGAAAACAGGAGAAAAGAGGAGAAAACAAGAAATAACAGGACTAAACAGGAGAAAAGAGGAGAAAGAGGAGAAAAGAGAAGAAAAGAGAATAAAACAGGAGAAAAGAGGAGTTAACAGGAGGAAAGAGGAGAAAGAGGAGAAAAGAGAAGAAAAGAGAAGAAAACAGGAAAAAAGAGGAGAAAACAGGAAAAACAGGAGAAAATTGGAGAAAAGAGGAGAAAACAGGAGAAAAGAGGAGAAAAGAAGAGAAAACAGTAGAAAACAGGAGAAAAGAGGAGAAAAGAGGAGAAAACAGGAGAAAACATGAGAAACGAGGAGAAAAGAGGATAAAAGAGGAGAAAGAGGAGAAAACAGGAGAAAAGAGTAGAAAGAGGATTAAATAGGAGAAAGGAGAAAGGAAGAGAAAAGAGGAGAAAAGAGGAGAAAGAGGAGAAAAGAGGAGAAAAGAGTTGAAAGAAGGATAAAATAGGAGAAAGGAGAAATGAAGAGAAAAGAGGAGAAAAGAGTAGATAACAGAAGAAAAGAGGAGAAAACAGGAGAAAAGAGGAGAAAAGAGGAGAAAGAGGAGAAAAGAGGAGAAAAGAGTTGAAAGAGGATAAAATAGGAGAAAGGAGAAAGGAAGAGAAAAGAGGAGAAAAGAGTAGATAACAGAAGATAAGAGGAGAAAACTGGAGAAAAGAGGAGAAAAGAGGAGAAAGAGGAGAAAAGAGGAGAAAAGAGGAGAAACAGCAGAAAACAGGAGAAAAGTGGAGAAACAGGAGAAAAGAGGAGAAAACAAGAGAAAAGTGGAGAAAAGACGGCAAAAGAGTAGAAAAGAGGTGAAAAGAGAAGGAAACAGGAGAAAAGCGCAAAAAACAGGAGAAAAGAGGAGAAACAGGAGAATAGAGGATAAAAGAGAAGAAAACAGGAGGAAAGAACAGAAAACAGGAGAAAAGAGTAGAAAACAGGAGAAAAGCGCAGAAAACAGGAGAAAACAGGATAAAAGAGGAGAAAACAAGAGAAAAGAGCAGAAAACGGGAAAAGAGGAGAAAAGTGCAGAAAACTGGAGAAATCAGGAGAAAAGAGGGGAAAACAGCAGAAAAGTGGACAAAAGAGGAGAAAAGAGGAGAAAACTCAAGAAAAGAGGAGAAAAGACAAGAAAACAGGAGAAACGAGGAGAAAAGAGGATAAAAGAGGAGAAAACAGGACAAAAGAGCAGAAAAAGGGAAAAACAGGAGAAAAGTGGAGAAAAGAGTAGAAAACAGGAGAAAAGTGGAGAAAAGAGGCGAAAAGTTTAGAAAACAGGAGAAAAGAGGAGAAACAGGAGAAAAGAGGAGTTAACAGTTGGAAAGAGGAGAAAGAGGAGAAAAGACGAGTAAAGAGGAGAAAAGAGTAGAAAGAGGATAAAATCGGAGAAAGGAGAAAGGAAGAGAAAAGAGGAGAAAAGAGTAGATAACAGAAGATAAGAGGAGAGAACAGCAGAAAAGAGGAGAAAAGCGGAGAAAGAGGAGAAAAGAGGAGAAAAGAGGAGAAACAGGAGAAAACAGGTGAAAAGAGTAGAAAGAGGATAAAATAGGAGAAAGGAGAAAGGAAGAGAAAAGAGGAGAAAAGAGGAGAAAGAGGAGAAACGAGGAGAAAAGAGTTAAAAGAGGATAAAATAGGAGAAAGGAGAAAGGAAGAGAAAAGAGGAAAAAAGAGGGGATAACAGAAGATAAGAGGAGAAAACTGGAGAAAAGAGGAGAAAAGAGGAGACAGAGGAGAAAAGAGGAGAAAAGAGGAGAAACAGGAGAAAACAGAAGAAAGGAGGAGAAAACTGGAGAAAAGGGGTTAAACAGGAGAAAAGAGGAGAAAACAGGATAAAAGAGGATAAAAGAGGAGAAAACAGGAGAAAAGAGGAGAAAACAGTAGATAACAGGAGAAAAGAGGAGAAAGGAGAAAAGAGGTGAAAGAGGAGAAAAGAGGCGAAAAGAAGAGAAAAGAAGAGAAAAGAGGAGAAAAGAGAAGAATACAGGAAAAAAGAGGAGAAAACAAGAAATAACAGGAGTAAACAGGAGAAAAGAGGAGAAAGAGGAGAAAAGAGGAGAATACAGGAGAAAAGAGGAGAAAACAAGAAATAACAGGAGTAAACAGGAGAAAAGAGGAGAAAGAGGAGAAAAGAGAAGAAAAGAGAATAAAACAGGAGAAAAGAGGAGTTAACAGGAGGAAAGAGGAGAAAGAGGAGAAAAGAGAAGAAAAGAGAAGAAAACAGGAAAAAAGAGGAGAAAACAGGAAAAACAGGAGAAAAGTGGAGAAAAGAGGAGAAACAGGAGAAAAGAGGATAAAAGAGGAGAAAACAGGAGAAAAGAGGAGAAAACAGTAGAAAACAGGAGAAAAGAGGAGAAAAGAGGAGAAACAGGAGAAAACAGGAGAAAACAGGTTAAAATTGGAGAAAAGTGGAGAAAAGATGAGAAAACAGGAGAAAAGAGGATAAAAGAGAAGAAAACAGGAAAAAAGAGGAGAAAACAGGAAAAACAGGAGAAAAGTGGAGAAAAGAGGAGAAACAGGAGAAAAGAGGTGAAAAGAGGAGAAAACAGAAGAAAACAGGAGAAAAGCGCAGAAAACAGGAGAAAATAGGAGAAAAGAGGAGAAAACTCAAGAAAAGAGGAGAAAAGAAGAGAAAACATGAGAAACGAGGAGAAAAGAGGATAAAAGAGGAGAAAACATGAGAAACGAGGAGAAAAGAGGATAAAAGAGGAGTAAGAGGAGAAAACAGGAGAAAAGAGTAGAAAGAGGATAAAAGAGGAGTAAGAGGAGAAAACAGGAGAAAAGAGTAGAAAGAGGATAAAATAGGAGAAAGGAGAAAGGAAGAGAAAAGAGGACAAAAGAGTAGATAACAGAAGAAAAGAGGAGAAAACAGGAGAAAAGAGGAGAAAAGAGGAGAAAGAGGAGAAAAGAGGAGAAAAGAGTTGAAAGAGGATAAAATAGCAGAAAGGAGAAAGGAAGAGAAAAGAGGAGAAAAGAGTAGATAACAGAAGATAAGAGGCGAAAACTGGAGAAAAGAGGAGAAAAGAGGAGAAAGAGTTGAAAAGAGGAGAAAAGAGGAGAAACAGCAGAAAACAGGAGAAATGAGGAGAAACAGGTGAAAAGAGGAGAAAACAGGAGAAAATTGGAGAAATGTGTAGAGAAGACGAAAAAACAAGAGAAAAGTGGAGAAAAGACGGCAAAAGAGTAGAGAAGAGGTGAAAAGAGAAGAAAACAGGAGAAAAGCGCAAAAAACAGGAGAAAAGAGGAGAAAAGTGGACAAACAGGAGAATAGAGGATAAAAGAGAAGAATACAGGAGGACAGAACAGAAAACAGGCGAAAAGAGTAGAAAACAGGAGAAAAGCGCAGAAAACAGGAGAAAAGAGGATAAAAGAGGAGAAAACAAGAGAAAAGAGCAGAAAACGAGAAAAGAGGAGAAAAGTGCAGAAAACTGGAGAAAACAGGAGAAAAGAGGGGAAAAGAGCAGAAAAGTGGACAAAAGAGGAGAAAAGAGGAGAAAACTCAAGAAAAGAGGAGAAAAGACAAGAAAACAGGAGAAACGAGGAGAAAAGAGGATAAAAGAGGAGAAAACAGGAGAAAAGAGCAGAAAAAGGGAAAAACAGGAGAAAAGTGGAGAAAAGAGGAGAAACCGGAGAAAAGAGCATAAAAGAGTAGAAAACAGGAGAAAAGTGGAGAAAAGAGGAGAAAAGTTTAGAAAACAGGAGAAAAGAGGAGAAACAGGAGAAAAGAGGAGTTAACAGTTGGAAAGAGGAGAAAGAGGAGAAAAGACGAGTAAAGAGGAGAAAAGAGTAGAAAGAGGATAAAATCGGAGAAAGGAGAAAGGAAGAGAAAAGAGGAGAAAAGAGTAGATAACAGAAGATAAGAGGAGAGAACAGCAGAAAAGAGGAGAAAAGCGGAGAAAGAGGAGAAAAGAGGAGAAAAGAGGAGAAACAGGAGAAAACAGGTGAAAAGAGTAGAAAGAGGATAAAATAGGAGAAAGGAGAAAGGAAGAGAAAAGAGGAGAAAAGAGGAGAAAGAGGAGAAACGAGGAGAAAAGAGTTAAAAGAGGATAAAATAGGAGAAAGGAGAAAGGAAGAGAAAAGAGGAAAAAAGAGGGGATAACAGAAGATAAGAGGAGAAAACTGGAGAAAAGAGGAGAAAAGAGGAGACAGAGGAGAAAAGAGGAGAAAAGAGGAGAAACAGGAGAAAACAGAAGAAAGGAGGAGAAAACTGGAGAAAAGGGGTTAAACAGGAGAAAAGAGGAGAAAACAGGATAAAAGAGGATAAAAGAGGAGAAAACAGGAGAAAAGAGGAGAAAACAGTAGAAAACAGGAGAAAAGAGGAGAAAGGAGAAAAGAGGTGAAAGAGGAGAAAAGAGGCGAAAAGAAGAGAAAAGAAGAGAAAAGAGGAGAAAAGAGAAGAATACAGGAAAAAAGAGGAGAAAACAAGAAATAACAGGAGTAAACAGGAGAAAAGAGGAGAAAGAGGAGAAAAGAGGAGAATACAGGAGAAAAGAGGAGAAAACAAGAAATAACAGGAGTAAACAGGAGAAAAGAGGAGAAAGAGGAGAAAAGAGAAGAAAAGAGAATAAAACAGGAGAAAAGAGGAGTTAACAGGAGGAAAGAGGAGAAAGAGGAGAAAAGAGAAGAAAAGAGAAGAAAACAGGAAAAAAGAGGAGAAAACAGGAAAAACAGGAGAAAAGTGGAGAAAAGAGGAGAAACAGGAGAAAAGAGGATAAAAGAGGAGAAAACAGGAGAAAAGAGGAGAAAAGTGCAGAAAACTGGAGAAAACAGGAGAAAAGAGGGGAAAAGAGCAGAAAAGTGGACAAAAGAGGAGAAAAGAGGAGAAAACTCAAGAAAAGAGGAGAAAAGACAAGAAAACAGGAGAAACGAGGAGAAAAGAGGATAAAAGAGGAGAAAACAGGAGAAAAGAGCAGAAAAAGGGAAAAACAGGAGAAAAGTGGAGAAAAGAGGAGAAACCGGAGAAAAGAGCATAAAAGAGTAGAAAACAGGAGAAAAGTGGAGAAAAGAGGAGAAAAGTTTAGAAAACAGGAGAAAAGAGGAGAAACAGGAGAAAAGAGGAGTTAACAGTTGGAAAGAGGAGAAAGAGGAGAAAAGACGAGTAAAGAGGAGAAAAGAGTAGAAAGAGGATAAAATCGGAGAAAGGAGAAAGGAAGAGAAAAGAGGAGAAAAGAGTAGATAACAGAAGATAAGAGGAGAGAACAGCAGAAAAGAGGAGAAAAGCGGAGAAAGAGGAGAAAAGAGGAGAAAAGAGGAGAAACAGGAGAAAACAGGTGAAAAGAGTAGAAAGAGGATAAAATAGGAGAAAGGAGAAAGGAAGAGAAAAGAGGAGAAAAGAGGAGAAAGAGGAGAAACGAGGAGAAAAGAGTTAAAAGAGGATAAAATAGGAGAAAGGAGAAAGGAAGAGAAAAGAGGAAAAAAGAGGGGATAACAGAAGATAAGAGGAGAAAACTGGAGAAAAGAGGAGAAAAGAGGAGACAGAGGAGAAAAGAGGAGAAAAGAGGAGAAACAGGAGAAAACAGAAGAAAGGAGGAGAAAACTGGAGAAAAGGGGTTAAACAGGAGAAAAGAGGAGAAAACAGGATAAAAGAGGATAAAAGAGGAGAAAACAGGAGAAAAGAGGAGAAAACAGTAGAAAACAGGAGAAAAGAGGAGAAAGGAGAAAAGAGGTGAAAGAGGAGAAAAGAGGCGAAAAGAAGAGAAAAGAAGAGAAAAGAGGAGAAAAGAGAAGAATACAGGAAAAAAGAGGAGAAAACAAGAAATAACAGGAGTAAACAGGAGAAAAGAGGAGAAAGAGGAGAAAAGAGGAGAATACAGGAGAAAAGAGGAGAAAACAAGAAATAACAGGAGTGAACAGTAGAAAAGAGGAGAAAGAGGAGAAAAGAGAAGAAAAGAGAATAAAACAGGAGAAAAGAGGAGTTAACAGGAGGAAAGAGGAGAAAGAGGAGAAAAGAGAAGAAAAGAGAAGAAAACAGGAAAAAAGAGGAGAAAACAGGAAAAACAGGAGAAAAGTGGAGAAAAGAGGAGAAACAGGAGAAAAGAGGATAAAAGAGGAGAAAACAGGAGAAAAGAGGAGAAAACAGTAGAAAACTGGAGAAAACAGGAGAAAAGAGGGGAAAAGAGCAGAAAAGTGGACAAAAGAGGAGAAAAGAGGAGAAAACTCAAGAAAAGAGGAGAAAAGACAACAAAACAGGAGAAACGAGGAGAAAAGAGGATAAAAGAGGAGAAAACAGGAGAAAAGAGCAGAAAAAGGGAAAAACAGGAGAAAAGTGGAGAAAAGAGGAGAAACCGGAGAAAAGAGCATAAAAGAGTAGAAAACAGGAGAAAAGTGGAGAAAAGAGGAGAAAAGTTTAGAAAACAGGAGAAAAGAGGAGAAACAGGAGAAAAGAGGAGTTAACAGTTGGAAAGAGGAGAAAGAGGAGAAAAGACGAGTAAAGAGGAGAAAAGAGTAGAAAGAGGATAAAATCGGAGAAAGGAGAAAGGAAGAGAAAAGAGGAGAAAAGAGTAGATAACAGAAGATAAGAGGAGAGAACAGCAGAAAAGAGGAGAAAAGCGGAGAAAGAGGAGAAAAGAGGAGAAAAGAGGAGAAACAGGAGAAAACAGGTGAAAAGAGTAGAAAGAGGATAAAATAGGAGAAAGGAGAAAGGAAGAGAAAAGAGGAGAAAAGAGGAGAAAGAGGAGAAACGAGGAGAAAAGAGTTAAAAGAGGATAAAATAGGAGAAAGGAGAAAGGAAGAGAAAAGAGGAAAAAAGAGGGGATAACAGAAGATAAGAGGAGAAAACTGGAGAAAAGAGGAGAAAAGAGGAGACAGAGGAGAAAAGAGGAGAAAAGAGGAGAAACAGGAGAAAACAGAAGAAAGGAGGAGAAAACTGGAGAAAAGGGGTTAAACAGGAGAAAAGAGGAGAAAACAGGATAAAAGAGGATAAAAGAGGAGAAAACAGGAGAAAAGAGGAGAAAACAGTAGAAAACAGGAGAAAAGAGGAGAAAGGAGAAAAGAGGTGAAAGAGGAGAAAAGAGGCGAAAAGAAGAGAAAAGAAGAGAAAAGAGGAGAAAAGAGAAGAATACAGGAAAAAAGAGGAGAAAACAAGAAATAACAGGAGTAAACAGGAGAAAAGAGGAGAAAGAGGAGAAAAGAGGAGAATACAGGAGAAAAGAGGAGAAAACAAGAAATAACAGGAGTGAACAGTAGAAAAGAGGAGAAAGAGGAGAAAAGAGAAGAAAAGAGAATAAAACAGGAGAAAAGAGGAGTTAACAGGAGGAAAGAGGAGAAAGAGGAGAAAAGAGAAGAAAAGAGAAGAAAACAGGAAAAAAGAGGAGAAAACAGGAAAAACAGGAGAAAAGTGGAGAAAAGAGGAGAAACAGGAGAAAAGAGGATAAAAGAGGAGAAAACAGGAGAAAAGAGGAGAAAACAGTAGAAAACTGGAGAAAACAGGAGAAAAGAGGGGAAAAGAGCAGAAAAGTGGACAAAAGAGGAGAAAAGAGGAGAAAACTCAAGAAAAGAGGAGAAAAGACAAGAAAACAGGAGAAACGAGGAGAAAAGAGGATAAAAGAGGAGAAAACAGGAGAAAGGAGCAGAAAAAGGGAAAAACAGGAGAAAAGTGGAGAAAAGAGGAGAAACCGGAGAAAAGAGCATAAAAGAGTAGAAAACAGGAGAAAAGTGGAGAAAAGAGGAGAAAAGTTTAGAAAACAGGAGAAAAGAGGAGAAACAGGAGAAAAGAGGAGTTAACAGTTGGAAAGAGGAGAAAGAGGAGAAAAGACGAGTAAAGAGGAGAAAAGAGTAGAAAGAGGATAAAATCGGAGAAAGGAGAAAGGAAGAGAAAAGAGGAGAAAAGAGTAGATAACAGAAGATAAGAGGAGAGAACAGCAGAAAAGAGGAGAAAAGCGGAGAAAGAGGAGAAAAGAGGAGAAAAGAGGAGAAACAGGAGAAAACAGGTGAAAAGAGTAGAAAGAGGATAAAATAGGAGAAAGGAGAAAGGAAGAGAAAAGAGGAGAAAAGAGGAGAAAGAGGAGAAACGAGGAGAAAAGAGTTAAAAGAGGATAAAATAGGAGAAAGGAGAAAGGAAGAGAAAAGAGGAAAAAAGAGGGGATAACAGAAGATAAGAGGAGAAAACTGGAGAAAAGAGGAGAAAAGAGGAGACAGAGGAGAAAAGAGGAGAAAAGAGGAGAAACAGGAGAAAACAGAAGAAAGGAGGAGAAAACTGGAGAAAAGGGGTTAAACAGGAGAAAAGAGGAGAAAACAGGATAAAAGAGGATAAAAGAGGAGAAAACAGGAGAAAAGAGGAGAAAACAGTAGAAAACAGGAGAAAAGAGGAGAAAGGAGAAAAGAGGTGAAAGAGGAGAAAAGAGGCGAAAAGAAGAGAAAAGAAGAGAAAAGAGGAGAAAAGAGAAGAATACAGGAAAAAAGAGGAGAAAACAAGAAATAACAGGAGTAAACAGGAGAAAAGAGGAGAAAGAGGAGAAAAGAGGAGAATACAGGAGAAAAGAGGAGAAAACAAGAAATAACAGGAGTAAACAGGAGAAAAGAGGAGAAAGAGGAGAAAAGAGAAGAAAAGAGAATAAAACAGGAGAAAAGAGGAGTTAACAGGAGGAAAGAGGAGAAAGAGGAGAAAAGAGAAGAAAAGAGAAGAAAACAGGAAAAAAGAGGAGAAAACAGGAAAAACAGGAGAAAAGTGGAGAAAAGAGGAGAAACAGGAGAAAAGAGGATAAAAGAGGAGAAAACAGGAGAAAAGAGGAGAAAACAGTAGAAAACAGGAGAAAAGAGGAGAAACAGGAGAAAACAGGAGAAAACAGGTTAAAATTGGAGAAAAGTGGAGAAAAGATGAGAAAACAGGAGAAAAGAGGATAAAAGAGAAGAAAACAGGAAAAAAGAGGAGAAAACAGGAAAAACAGGAGAAAAGTGGAGAAAAGAGGAGAAACAGGAGAAAAGAGGTGAAAAGAGGAGAAAACAGAAGAAAACAGGAGAAAAGCGCAGAAAACAGGAGAAAATAGGAGAAAAGAGGAGAAAACTCAAGAAAAGAGGAGAAAAGAAGAGAAAACAGGAGAAAACATGAGAAACGAGGAGAAAAGAGGATAAAAGAGGAGAAAACATGAGAAACGAGGAGAAAAGAGGATAAAAGAGGAGTAAGAGGAGAAAACAGGAGAAAAGAGTAGAAAGAGGATAAAAGAGGAGTAAGAGGAGAAAACAGGAGAAAAGAGTAGAAAGAGGATAAAATAGGAGAAAGGAGAAAGGAAGAGAAAAGAGGACAAAAGAGTAGATAACAGAAGAAAAGAGGAGAAAACAGGAGAAAAGAGGAGAAAAGAGGAGAAAAGAGTTGAAAGAGGATAAAATAGCAGAAAGGAGAAAGGAAGAGAAAAGAGGACAAAAGAGTAGATAACAGAAGAAAAGAGGAGAAAACAGGAGAAAAGAGGAGAAAAGACGAGTAAGAGGAGAAAAGAGGAGAAAAGAGTTGAAAGAGGATAAAATAGGAGAAAGGAGAAAGGAAGAGAAAAGAGG
>NW_027311210.1:30000-33247 GCF_047496795.1 Chiloscyllium punctatum | reverse complement strand
CAGTAACCAGACAAACTGCGAAAAATGTTTAAAAAGAAGAAATCAGTAACCAGAAAAACTTAGAAAAATGTTTCAAAAGAAGAAGTGAGTAACCAGAAAAACTTAGAAAAATGTTTAAAAAGAAGAAGTGAGTAACCAGAAAAACTTAGAAAAATGTTTAAAAAGAAGAAATCAGTAACCAGAAAAACTTAGAAAAATGTTTAAAAAGAAGAAATCAGTAACCAGAAAAACTGCGAAAAATGTTTAAAAAGAAGAAATCAGTAACCAGGAAAACTTAGAAAAATGTTTAAAAAGAAGAAATGAGTAACCAGGAAAACTTAGAAAAATGTTTAAAAAGAAGAAATGAGTAACCAGGAAAACTTAGAAAAATGTTTAAAAAGAAGAAATCAGTAACCAGAAAAACTTAGAAAAATGTTTAAAAAGAAGAAATCAGTAACCAGAAAAACGGCGAAAAATGTTTAAAAAGAAGAAATGAGTAACCAGAAAAACTTAGAAAAATGTTTAAAAAGAAGAAATCAGTAACCAGAAAAACGGCGAAAAATGTTTAAAAAGAAGAAATCAGTAACCAGAAAAACTTAGAAAAATGTTTAAAAAGAAGAAGTGAGTAACCAGAAAAACTTAGAAAAATGTTTAAAAAGAAGAAATGAGTAACCAGAAAAACTTAGAAAAATGTTTAAAAAGAAGAAATCAGTAACCAGAAAAACTTAGAAAAATGTTTAAAAAGAAGAAATGAGTAACCAGAAAAACGGCGAAAAATGTTTAAAAAGAAGAAATCAGTAACCAGAAAAACGGCGAAAAATGTTTAAAAAGAAGAAATCAGTAACCAGACAAACTGCGAAAAATGTTTAAAAAGAAGAAATCAGTAACCAGAAAAACTTAGAAAAATGTTTAAAAAGAAGAAATCAGTAACCAGGAAAACTTGGAAAAAAACACTTAGAAAAATTTTCAGCAAAGTGTGAAAAATATTCTAAGTGTCAGCGGAGGAAAATGCTGCAGCATCGGGAAAGATTCGCAAACTTACACCGAACATGTGCTCCGAAGTGCCGGAGGAATTGGGTGAATTGAGCCCGGCAAATGGCCAGCTGTCGTTTTGTGCCTGCAGCCCGAAAACTTTAACTTTGTCTGTCGCGGAAGTCCGGACCGAGAAAAATCCAAACGGTTTTGACCGGACCGAGTTCCAGACCGATGCAGTCAAATTTGGAATTCAGACCCATTCAGTGCCACTTGTAGTTTTTCCGCAGTGAGGTTGGCGGGGTACCCGGAGATATATGGGAACACGATTTTTAGAACAAAATGGCGGCGCGGGACCGTTCTGAAAGGCATCCGAAAAACGGTTCCACGGGCATAGCACTTTAATGACAGGTATGAGTGCATGCCGGAGAGCTCTTGGAAGTCGAATTTTTGACACTTTGTCAATTTTTTGACAGATTTGACAAACTCTTTCTGTCTGTTCTAAGAGTCAGTCAGAGACTTGTGCGGCGGTCTTTTGACACTATTGGAGGGCGGGCAAACCCCACGTTGACTCCGGCCGTCCCTCCACAGGCGCTCGTGTCCAAAATGAAGGCGAGAGACGCGAGTGGCCTGGTTCCCTTGGGTGTTGCCAAGAAGGCTGCGGGCTGACCGTTGCCTGAGCACTCCCTAAAGCCTCTTGTGATGAGAGCAGACCTCGCCTGCCGCACGACCGGCTCTGGGAGTCGTTGGGCCGCTATTTGTGAATAGTCTGGTCCTCCTCTGCCACCCGGACAAGCGCGATGGCTCTGCCGCCCTGCGGTGCTCGTCACCCAGGTTTGGGGAACACGATACTCGTAACAAAAATAAAAGGCGGCTCGGGACCTGCAGGCGAAAGGGGTCCCGTGGTGCTAAGCACGTCGACTTCGGGTCTCGGTGCAAGCCGGAGAGCTCACGGAAGTCTAAAGTTTTCGGCACGTGGTCGAATCTTTTCAAAGGCTTACCCGGCTCTTTCCGTCCATTCTGAGAGTAAGTCAGAGGCCGGTGCGGAGGTCTCTTGACAATCGGAGGGGGTGGTGGCCCTCCGCAGGCGCTCGTGTCGAAAATGAAGGCGAGAGACGCGAGTGGCCTGGTTCCCCTGGGTGTTGCCAGGAAGGCTGCGGGCTGACCCTTGCCTGAGCACTCCCTAAAGCCTCTTGTGATGAGAGCAGACCTCGCGCGCCGCACGACCGGCTCTGGGAGTCGTTGGGCCGCTATCTGTGAATAGTCTGGTCCTCCTCTGCCACCCGGCCAAGTGCGATGGCTCTGCCGCCCTGCGGTGCTCGTCACGCAGGTATGGGGCACACGATGCTCGTAACAGCAAATAAAGGCGGCTCGGGACCTGCAGGCGAAAGGGGTCCCGTGGTGCTTAGCACGTCGACTTCGGGTCTCGGTGCAAGCCGGAGAGCTCACGGAAGTCTAAAGTTTTCGGCACGTGGTCGAATCTTTTGAAAGGCTTACCCGGCTCTTTCCGTCCATTCTGAGAGTCAGTCAGAGGCCGGTGCGGCGGTCTATTGACGACCGGAGGCTCCCATGGGTGTTGCGATGAGGGTGGAGGGCACAGAACCTTGCCTTAGCACTCCCTAATAAAGCCTCTTGTGAAGAGAGCAGACCTCGCGCGCCGCACGACCGGCTCTGGGAGTCGTTGGGCCGCTATCTGTGAATAGTCTGGTCCTCCTCTGCCACCCGGCCAAGTGCGATGGCTCTGCCGCCCTGCGGTGCTCGTCACGCAGGTATGGGGCACACGATGCTCGTAACAGCAAATAAAGGCGGCTCGGGACCTGCAGGCGAAAGGGGTCCCGTGGTGCTTAGCACGTCGACTTCGGGTCTCGGTGCAAGCCGGAGAGCTCACGGAAGTCTAAAGTTTTCGGCACGTGGTCGAATCTTTTGAAAGGCTTACCCGGCTCTTTCCGTCCATTCTGAGAGTCAGTCAGAGGCCGGTGCGGCGGTCTATTGACGACCGGAGGCTCCCATGGGTGTTGCGATGAGGGTGGAGGGCACAGAACCTTGCCTTAGCACTCCCTAATAAAGCCTCTTGTGAAGAGAGCAGACCTCGCGCGCCGCACGACCGGCTCTGGGAGTCGTTGGGCCGCTATCTGTGAATAGTCTGGTCCTCCTCTGCCACCCGGCCAAGTGCGATGGCTCTGCCGCCCTGCGGTGCTCGTCACGCAGGTATGGGGCACACGATGCTCGTAACAGCAAATAAAGGCGGCTCGGGACCTGCAGGCGAAAGGGGTCCCGTGGTGCTTCGCACGTCGAC
>NW_027311210.1:22500-25000 GCF_047496795.1 Chiloscyllium punctatum | reverse complement strand
AAAATAAAACGTGACAAACTTTGTGTTGGTTCAAGTACGAAAGGATCTCTGTCGGCTTGGGGGTACGCCCGTTTCCGTTTCAACTTGTCTCGCGAGGGTGGTTTCGGGGCCAGCAGGAGAGCTCGTCGGGGTAGCAGGCCCTGCAGCCGTGGTCACCGCCAAACCCCCACAACTCGAGCAAGTGAAAAAAAAAGTAACAGGAGCGAAAGCATCTCTGTCGGCTTGGGGGTACGCCCGTTTCCGTTTCAACTTGTCTCGCGAGGGTGGTTTCGGGGCCAGCAGGAGAGCTCGTCGGGGTAGCAGGCCCTGCAGCCGTGGTCACCGCCAAACCCCCACAACTCGAGCAAGTGAAAAAAAAAGTAACAAATAAGAAAGGATCGTCGGCTTGGGGGTACGCCCGTTTCCGTTTCAACTTGTCTCGCGAGGGTGGTTTCGGGGCCAGCAGGAGAGCTCGTCGGGGTAGCAGGCCCTGCAGCCGTGGTCACCGCCAAACCCCCACAACTCGAGCAAGTGAAAAAAAAAGTAACAAATAAGAAAGGATCGTCGGCTTGGGGGTACGCCCGTTTCCGTTTCAACTTGTCTCGCGAGGGTGGTTTCGGGGCCAGCAGGAGAGCTCGTCGGGGTAGCAGGCCCTGCAGCCGTGGTCACCGCCAAACCCCCACAACTCGAGCAAGTGAAAAAAAAAAGTAACAAATAAGAAAGGATCGTCGGCTTGGGGGTACGCCCGTTTCCGTTTCAACTTGTCTCGCGAGGGTGGTTTCGGGGCCAGCAGGAGAGCTCGTCGGGGTAGCAGGCCCTGCAGCCGTGGTCACCGCCAAACCCCCACAACTCGAGCAAGTGAAAAAAAAAAGTAACAAATAAGAAAGGATCTCTGTCGGCTTGGGGGTACGCCCGTTTCCGTTTCAACTTGTCTCGCGAGGGTGGTTTCGGGGCCAGCAGGAGAGCTCGTCGGGGTAGCAGGCCCTGCAGCCGTGGTCACCGCCAAATCGCCACAACTCGAGCAAGTGAAAAAAAAAGTAACAAATAAGAAAGGATCGTCGGCTTGGGGGTACGCCCGTTTCCGTTTCAACTTGTCTCGCGAGGGTGGTTTCGGGGCCAGCAGGAGAGCTCGTCGGGGTAGCAGGCCCTGCAGCCGTGGTCACCGCCAAACCCCCCACAACTGTTGGGCGCCTACCTGCGCGGGGCAGGAGGACACTTTCCGATTTCAAATCTCCGTTTGCCGAGTCCACCCCGAACGCACGCGGGCGGGCGGGTTCGCATCACCCTTCGTCACAAGGGGCGAAGCCCGTTCCACCGTCTCGTCAGTAGTGCCGACCGGTCTGTGATCGACGAGGGGAGCCACACCAGGTCCGGCCCTGCTGCTTGGCGGCACCGCGTCGTCGGGAGCTCGCGACAGACGGAGGGTTTCGGTGTACTCTCCAGCCACGGGAAACGAAGCCGGTGATGCAGGCGCCGGTCTTTCGCTCCCAAATCGGCTGGGTTTACATCGTTGCTATCTAGTCACGCTCCCTTCAAACCCGACGGGGTACCTATTCCCCTCACCCGTCTGTGCGTATACAGCCTCTTTGCACTTGCGGGATGGGGGTGGTGGTTTAAAGACTCTCGAGTTGCCGCCCGTCGGTCTCCGAGCTCCGTGCAGTAGTGATCCCCAGCGAACTGCCAGCAGGGCGAACGAGCGATCCCGCTCTCGGTCGGGGCGCCTGGCGTCGATCGGTGGTCGGTGGCTTGCGGGCAAGCTGCGCTGTGAGTGTGGGAACGAGTATGACGAGCCGTTGCCGCGACTCCCAGTCCACCTCGGCGGTGGCTGGGCCGGGCGGGCGTCTGCTCGGGCGAGTGCCGCCCCCGCCTCCTCGCAGGAAGTCCGCTCGCCGACACGCCGCCACGTGCACGCGTCAGTGACGCTGCCGAACCGATGGCCGGTGCCCGTTCCCGCCTCTGCTTTTCCTAGGGCAAAGCTGCTGCACGCCTCGTGATACTAGGCGGGCGACATGGTGGCGGTGATCCTGCCTCCGTCGCTGCGGTGCGTTGGGGCACGCATCGCCTCTTGGGCGCCCTGTCCTCCTCCCCCCAATAGACGTATGTTTCTGCGGGCCGCACCAGGATGGTGCTCCCCATCGCTTCACGCCACCCTGCTCCGCCCGCACGCCGGCGTGCAGGTGGCTGTAGCTCAAGGTGGGGAGCGTATGTGCGGTCCGGGTCGCTTTCCTCTGGCGAGGGAGAGACCTAAAACAAACTCAGACAACTCTTGACGGTGGATCACTCGGCTCGTGCGTCGATGACGAACGCAGCTAGCTGCGAGAATTAATGTGAATTGCAGGACACATTGATCATCGACACTTTGAACGCACTTTGCGGCCCCGGGTTCTTCCCGGGGCCACGCCTGTCTGAGGGTCGTTTGGCAATCAATCGCACTCGCCTTGGCTGGCGAGAGCGCGGCTGGGGTGTCGCAGAGGACCCGTCCTCTTTGTCCCCCTAAGTTCAGACTCCGGAGCCCTCCGGC
>NW_027311210.1:0-15000 GCF_047496795.1 Chiloscyllium punctatum | reverse complement strand
GGTATAAATCAGTAACCACTGACACTTAGAATTTTTTCGGGTCGGTATAAATCAGTAACCACTGACACTTAGAATTTTTTCGAGTTGGTATAAATCAGTAACCACTGACACTTAGAATATTTTCGGGTTGGTATAAATCAGTAACCACTGACACTTAGAATTTTTTCGACTTGGTATAAATCAGTAACCACTGACACTTAGAATTTTTTCGGGTTGGTATAAATCAGTAACCACTGACACTTAGAATATTTTCGGGTCGGTACAAATCAGTAACCACTGACACTTAGAATATTTTCGGGTTGGTATAAATCAGTAACCACTGACACTTAGAATTTTTTCGAGTTGGTATAAATCAGTAACCACTGACACTTAGAATTTTTTCGGGTTGGTATAAATCAGTAACCACCGACACTTAGAATATTTTCGGGTTGGTATAAATCAGTAACCACCGACACTTAGAATTTTTTCGGCTCAGTAGAAATCAGTAACCAAGCGCATTTTTGAATTGGTTACTGATTTCTCCGTTCGAGTTGCGGCTGCGGTTGGCTTCAAATAGTGGTGGGGGCTTAATTATCGCCGAGGGGAGCATGTCCCGGTGGTGTGGCCGAGGATGGAGTGCCTTTTGAAGGGGGTGTTTCTGAATTTGGACCCTTTTTGAGTTGCATGGCCGGATGGGTGTGGTTTTGAAGGGTGTGTCTGTCTGGAGTGGCACCGGCGTTGGTGTGAGGCTGAGGGTGGGCGTTCGGTTCCTGGTTAGGGATAGGGAAAGGGTGAGACTTAGCTTTAGTGCTCGTGCCCCCGATTTTGGTAATGTTTGACGTCAATTTTCCAAGGAGGCGAATGCAAGGCTTCAGAGGGACTTTGAGTGTTCGGGGGCGGGGTAGCTCAGCCGGATTTGCCCCGGCGGTTCTGCGGACGGTGTTGACTTCGAGGGCGGACCGGCCCCCGTGTTCAGTCCGAATATCGTGCATTGTTAACGGCGGGAAGTGTTCCAAAAGGGAATGGGATTGAATGTGACTGCTGAAGCCGACTTTGAGACCTGTAACGCGGGTAGCTCAGCCGGATTTGACCCGGCGGTTCTGGCGACGGTCTCGCCTTCGAGGGGGGAGCGCCCCGCGTGTTCAGGCCGAATTTTGTGCATTTCCATCGGCGGGAAGAGGTCCAAACGGGAATGGGATTGAATGTGACTGCTGAAGCCGACATTGAGACCTCTAACGCGGGTAGCTCGGCAGGATTTGACCCGGCGGTTCTGCCGAAGGTCTCACCTTCGAGGGGGGAGCGTCCCGCGTGTTCAGGCCGAATATCGTGCATTGTTAACGGCGGGAAGTGTTCCAAAAGGGAATGGGATTGAATGTGACTGCTGAAGCCGACATTGAGACCTCTAACGCGGGTAGCTCGGCCGGATTTGACCCGGCGGTTCTGGCGACGGTCTCGCCTTCGAGGGGGGAGCGTCCCGCGTGTTCAGGCCGAATTTTGTGCATTTCCATCGGCGGGAAGAGGTCCAAACGGGAATGGGATTGAATGTGACTGCTGAAGCCGACATTGAGACCTCTAACGCGGGTAGCTCGGCCGGATTTGACCCGGCGGTTCTGCCGAAGGTCTCACCTTCGAGGGGGGAGCCTCCCGCGTGTTCAGGCCGAATTTTGTGCATTTCCATCGGCGGGAAGAGGTCCAAACGGGAATGGGATTGAATGTGACTGCTGAAGCCGACATTGAGACCTCTAACGCGGGTAGCTCGGCCGGATTTGACCCGGCGGTTCTGCCGAAGGTCTCACCTTCGAGGGGGGAGCGCCCACCGTGTACAGGCCGATTTTCATGCATTTCCAACCGTGGGAAGGGGTCCGAAAGGGGATGGGGGTGAACGTGACTGCTCAACCCGACTTTGAGACCTGTAACGCGGGTAGCTCAGCCGGATTTGACCCGGCGGTTCTGGCGACGGTCTCGCCTTCGAGGGGGGAGCGTCCCGCGTGTTCAGGCCGAATTTTGTGCATTTCCATCGGCGGGAAGAGGTCCAAACGGGAATGGGATTGAATGTGACTGCTGAAGCCGACATTGAGACCTCTAACGCGGGTAGCTCGGCAGGATTTGACCCGGCGGTTCTGCCGAAGGTCTCACCTTCGAGGGGGGAGCGCCCACCGTGTACAGGCCGATTTTCATGCATTTCCAACCGTGGGAAGGGGGCCGAAAGGGGATGGGGGTGAATGTGACTGCTCAACCCGACTTTGAGGCATCTAACCCGGGTAGCTCAGCCGGGTTTGACCCGGCGGTTCTGCCGACGGCCTCGCCTTCGAGGGGGGAGCGTCCCCCGTGTACAGGCCGATTTTCATGCATTTCGAACCGTGGGAAGTGGCCCAAAAGGGGATGGGAGTGAATGTGACTGCTCAACCCGACTTTGGCGCTTCCGAGCCGGGTAGCTCAGCCGGGTTTGACCCGGCGGTTCTGCCGACGGTCTCGTCTTCGAGGCGGGTGCCTCCCCCGTGTACAGGCCGATTTTCATGCATTTCGTACCGTGGGAAGTGGTCCAAAAGGGAATGGGGGTGGACGTGACTGCTCATACCGACATCGAGACTTGTAAGCCGTGTAGCTCGGCCGGGTTTGATCCGGCGGGTCTGCCGACGGTCTCGTCTTCGAGAGGGGGGCCTCCCCCGTGTACAGGCCGATTTTCGTGCATTTCCAACGGTGGGAAGAGGTTCAAAAGGGGATGGGGGTGAATGTGACTGCTCAACCCGACTCTGAGGCTTCTAACCCGGGTAGCCCGGCCGGGTTTGACCCGGCGGTTCTGCCGTCGGTCTCGCCTTCGAGGGCGGAGCCTCCCCCGTGTACAGGCCGATTTTCGTGCATTTCAAACCGTGGGAAGCGGTCCAAAAGGGGATGGGAGTGAATGTGACTGCTCATACCGACCTTGGCGCTTCCGACCCGGGTAGCTCAGCCGGGTTTGACCCGGCGGTTCTGCCGACGGTCTCGTCTTCGAGGCGGGTGCCTCCCCCGTGTACAGGCCGATTTTCATGCATTTCGTACCGTGGGAAGTGGTCCAAAAGGGAATGGGGGTGAATGTGACTGCTCAACCCGACTCTGAGGCTTCTAACCCGGGTAGCTCGGCCGGGTTTGACCCGGCGGTTCTGCCGTCGGTCTCGCCTTCGAGAGGGGCGCCTCCCCCGTGTACAGGCCGATTTTCGTGCATTTCCAACGGTGGGAAGAGGTTCAAAAGGGGATGGGGGTGAATGTGACTGCTCAACCCGACTCTGAGGCTTCTAACCCGGGTAGCCCGGCCGGGTTTGACCCGGCGGTTCTGCCGTCGGTCTCGCCTTCGAGGGCGGAGCCTCCCCCGTGTACAGGCCGATTTTCGTGCATTTCAAACCGTGGGAAGCGGTCCAAAAGGGGATGGGAGTGAATGTGACTGCTCATACCGACCTTGGCGCTTCCGACCCGGGTAGCTCAGCCGGGTTTGACCCGGCGGTTCTGCCGACGGTCTCGCCTTCGAGGGGGGAGCGTCCCCCGTGTTCAGGCCGAATTTTGTGCATTTCGAACCGTGGGAAGTTGCCCAAAAGTCGATGGGAGTGAATGTGACTGCTCAACCCGACTTTGGCGCTTCCGAGCCGGGTAGCTCAGCCGGGTTTGACCCGGCGGTTCTGCCGACGGTCTCGTCTTCGAGGCGGGTGCCTCCCCCGTGTACAGGCCGATTTTCATGCATTTCGTACCGTGGGAAGTGGTCCAAAAGGGAATAGGGGTGGACGTGACTGCTCATACCGACATTGAGACTTGTAAGCCGTGTAGCTCGGCCGGGTTTGATCCGGCGGGTCTGCCGACGGTCTCGTCTTCGAGGCGGGTGCCTCCCCCGTGTACAGGCCGATTTTCGTGCATTTCGAACCGTGGGAAGTGGTCCAAAAGGGGATGGGGGTGGACGTGACTGCTCAACCCGACTTTGAGGCTTCTAACCCGGGTAGCTCGGCCGGGTTTGACCCGTCGATTCTGCCGATGGTCTCGTTTTGGAGGGGGGAGCCTCCCCCGTGTTCAGTCCGATTTTCGTGCATTTCGAACCGTGGGAAGTGGCCCAAAAGGGGATGGGAGTGAATGTGACTGCTCATACCGACTTTGGCGCTTCCGAGCCTGGTAGCTCAGCCGGGTTTGATCCGGCGGTTCTGCCGACGGTCTCGTCTTCGAGGCGGCTCCCTCCCCCGTGTACAGGCCGATTTTCATGCATTTGCAACGGTGGGAAGTTGCCCAAAAGGGGATGGGAGTGAATGTGACTGCTCAACCCGACTTTGGCGCTTCCGAGCCTGGTAGCTCAGCCGGGTTTGAACCGGCGGTTCTGCCGACGGTCTCGTCTTCGAGGCGGCTCCCTCCCCCGTGTACAGGCCGATTTTCGTGCATTTCGAACCGTGGGAAGTGGTCCAAAAGGGAATGGGGGTGGACGTGACTGCTCAACCCGACTCTGAGGCTTCTAACCCGGGTAGCTCGGCCGGGTTTGATCCGGCGGTTCTGCCGACGGTCTCGTCTTCGAGGCCGGTGCCTCCCCCGTGTACAGGCCGATTTTCGTGCATTTCCAACGGTGGGAAGTGGTCCAAAAGGGAATGGGGGTGGACGTGTCTGCTCATACCGACTTTGAGACTTGTAAGCCGGGTAGCTCAGCCGGGTTTGTTCCGGCGGTTCTGCCGACGGTCTCGTCATCGAGGGGGGAGCCTCCCCCGTGTCCAGGCCGATTTTCATGCATTTCCAACCGTGGGAAGTGGTCCAAAAGGGAATGGGGGTGAATGTGACTGCTCATACCGACTTTGAGACTTTTAAGCCGGGTAGCTCAGCCGGGTTTGACCCGGCGGTTCTGCCGACGGTCTCGCCTTCGAGGGGGGAGCGTCCCCCGTGTTCAGGCCGAATTTTGTGCATTTCGAACCGTGGGAAGTTGCCCAAAAGTCGATGGGAGTGAATGTGACTGCTCAACCCGACTTTGAGACTTGTAAGCCGGGTAGCTCAGCCGGGTTTGACCCGGCGGTTCTGCCGACGGTCTCGTCTTCGAGGCGGGTGCCTCCCCCGTGTACAGGCCGATTTTCATGCATTTCGTACCGTGGGAAGCGGTCCAAAAGGGGATGGGAGTGAACGTGACTGCTCATACCGACTTTGGCGCTTCCGAGCCGGGTAGCTCAGCCGGGTTTGACCCGGCGGGTCTGCCGACGGTCTCGCCTTCGAGGGGGGAGCGTCCCCCGTGTTCAGGCCGAATCTTGTGCATTTCGAACCGTGGGAAGTTGCCCAAAAGTCGATGGGAGTGAATGTGACTGCTCAACCCGACTTTGAGACTTGTAAGCCGGGTAGCTCAGCCGGGTTTGACCCGGCGGTTCTGCCGACGGTCTCGTCTTCGAGGCCGGTGCCTCCCCCGTGTACAGGCCGATTTTCGTGCATTTCCAACGGTGGGAAGTGGTCCAAAAGGGAATGGGGGTGGACGTGTCTGCTCATACCGACTTTGAGACTTGTAAGCCGGGTAGCTCAGCCGGGTTTGTTCCGGCGGTTCTGCCGACGGTCTCGTCATCGAGGGGGGAGCCTCCCCCGTGTCCAGGCCGATTTTCATGCATTTCCAACCGTGGGAAGTGGTCCAAAAGGGAATGGGGGTGAATGTGACTGCTCATACCGACTTTGAGACTTTTAAGCCGGGTAGCTCGGCCGGGTTTGACCCGGCGGTTCTGCCGACGGTCTCGTCTTCGAGGCGGGTGCCTCCCCCGTGTACAGGCCGATTTTCGTGCATTTCGAACCGTGGGAAGTGGTCTAAAAGTCGATGGGAGTGAACGTGACTGCTCAACCCGACTTTGAGACTTGTAAGCCGGGTAGCTCAGCCAGGTTTGACCCGGCGGTTCTGCCGACGGTCTCGCCTTCGAGGGCGGACCCTCCCCCGTGTACAGGCCGGTTTTCGTGCATTTCGAACCGTGGGAAGTGATCCAAAAGGGAATGGGGGTGAACGTGACTGCCCAACCCGGCTTTGAGACTTGTAAGCCGGGTAGCTCAGCCGGGTTGGACCCGGCGGTTCTGCCGACGGTCTCGACTTCGAGGCGGGTGCCTCCCCCGTGTACAGGCCGATTTTCATGCATTTGCAACGGTGGGAAGTTGCCCAAAAGTCGATGGGAGTGAATGTGACTGCTCAACCCGACTTCGAGACTTGTAAGCCGGGTAGCTCAGCCGGGTTTGACCCGGCGGTTCTGCCGACGGTCTCGCCTTCGAGGGGGGAGCCTCCCCCGTGTACAGGCCGATTTTCGTGCATTTCCAACGGTGGGAACAGGTTCAAAAGGGGATGGGAGTGATTGTGACTGCTCAACCCGACTCTAGGGCTTCTAACCCGGGTAGCCCGGCCGGGTTTGACCCGGCGGTTCTGCCGACGGTCTCGTCTTCGAGGCGGGTGCCTCCCCCGTATACAGGCCGATTTTCATGCATTTCGAACCGTGGGAAGTGGTCCAAAAGGGAATGGGGGTGGACGTGTCTGCTCATACCGACTTTGAGACTTGTAAGCCGGGTAGCTCAGCCGGGTTTGATCCGGCGGTTCTGCCGACGGTCTCGCCTTCGAGGGGGGAGCCTCCCCCGTGTTCAGTCCGATTTCCATGCATTTCCAACCGTGGGAAGTTGCCCAAAAGGGGATGGGAGTGAATGTGACTGCTCAACCCGACTTTGGCGCTTCCGAGCCGGGTAGCTCAGCCGGGTTTGACCCGGCGGTTCTGCCGACGGTCTCGTCTTCGAGGCGGGTGCCTCCCCCGTATACAGGCCGATTTTCATGCATTTCGAACCGTGGGAAGTGGTCCAAAAGGGAATGGGGGTGGACGTGTCTGCTCATACCGACTTTGAGACTTGTAAGCCGGGTAGCTCAGCCGGGTTTGATCCGGCGGTTCTGCCGACGGTCTCGCCTTCGAGGGGGGAGCCTCCCCCGTGTTCAGTCCGATTTCCATGCATTTCCAACCGTGGGAAGTTGCCCAAAAGGGGATGGGAGTGAATGTGACTGCTCAACCCGACTTTGGCGCTTCCGAGCCGGGTAGCTCAGCCGGGTTTGACCCGGCGGTTCTGCCGACGGTCTCGTCTTCGAGGCGGGTGCCTCCCCCGTGTACAGGCCGATTTTCATGCATTTGGAACCGTGGGAAGTGGTCCAAAAGGGAATGGGGGTGGACGTGACTGCTCATACCGACTTTGAGACTTGTAAGCCGGGTAGCTCAGCCGGGTTTGACCCGGCGGTTCTGCCGACGGTCTCGCCTTCGAGGGGGGAGCCTCCCCCGTGTTCAGTCCGATTTTCGTGCATTTCCCACGGTGGGAAATGGTATCTTTCATTACGGGGACAAGGGTCTGAAGCGGTGAAGTCAGTAACCGGCATAGTTAAGGAAAGGGTTCGAATTTTCTCAACAGTACGAAAAAAGTGAGCAGGGAAGCTAGAGAAGGTGTCAGTGAGTCCCAAACGAGTGAACCGCAAAACTTAGGGAAATGCCCGAAAGCGTTTTAAAGGGTGAAATCGGGAACGAGGAAATGATCGGAAAGTGCCTGAAAGTGCTAAATGAGTAAACAGAAAAACGAAGAAAAATGTTTGAAAAGAAGAAGTGAGTAACCAGGAAAACTTAGAAAAATGTTCAAAACGAAGAAATCAGTAACCAGGAAAACTTAGAAAAATGATCAAAAAGAAGAAATGAGTAACCAGGAAAACTTAGAAAAATGTTTAAAAAGAAGAAATCAGTAACCAGGAAAACTTAGGAAAATGTTTAAAAAGAAGAAATCAGTAACCAGAAAAACTGCGAAAAATGTTTAAAAAGAAGAAATGAGTAACCAGAAAAACTTAGAAAAATGTTTAAAAAGAAGAAATCAGTAACCAGGAAAACTTAGAAAAATGTTTAAAAAGAAGAAATCAGTAACCAGGAAAACTTAGAAAAATGTTATAAAAGAAGAAGTGAGTAACCAGAAAAACTTAGAAAAATGTTTAAAAAGAAGAAATCAGTAACCAGAAAAACTGCGAAAAATGTTTAAAAAGAAGAAATCAGTAACCAGACAAACTGCGAAAAATGTTTAAAAAGAAGAAATCAGTAACCAGGAAAACTTAGAAAAATGTTTAAAAAGAAGAAGTGAGTAACCAGAAAAACTTAGAAAAATGTTTAAAAAGAAGAAATCAGTAACCAGAAAAACTTAGAAAAATGTTTAAAAAGAAGAAATCAGTAACCAGAAAAACTGCGAAAAATGTTTAAAAAGAAGAAATCAGTAACCAGAAAAACTTAGAAAAATGTTTAAAAAGAAGAAGTGAGTAACCAGAAAAACTTAGAAAAATGTTTAAAAAGAAGAAATCAGTAACCAGAAAAACGGCGAAAAATGTTTAAAAAGAAGAAATCAGTAACCAGACAAACTGCGAAAAATGTTTAAAAAGAAGAAATCAGTAACCAGAAAAACTTAGAAAAATGTTTAAAAAGAAGAAATCAGTAACCAGAAAAACTTAGAAAAATGTTTCAAAAGAAGAAGTGAGTAACCAGAAAAACTTAGAAAAATGTTTAAAAAGAAGAAGTGAGTAACCAGAAAAACTTAGAAAAATGTTTAAAAAGAAGAAATCAGTAACCAGAAAAACTTAGAAAAATGTTTAAAAAGAAGAAATCAGTAACCAGAAAAACTGCGAAAAATGTTTAAAAAGAAGAAATCAGTAACCAGACAAACTGCGAAAAATGTTTAAAAAGAAGAAATCAGTAACCAGGAAAACTTAGAAAAATGTTTAAAAAGAAGAAGTCAGTAACCAGAAAAACTTAGAAAAATGTTTAAAAAGAAGAAATCAGTAACCAGAAAAACTTAGAAAAATGTTTAAAAAGAAGAAATCAGTAACCAGAAAAACTGCGAAAAATGTTTAAAAAGAAGAAATCAGTAACCAGAAAAACTTAGAAAAATGTTTAAAAAGAAGAAGTGAGTAACCAGAAAAACTTAGAAAAATGTTTAAAAAGAAGAAATCAGTAACCAGAAAAACGGCGAAAAATGTTTAAAAAGAAGAAATCAGTAACCAGACAAACTGCGAAAAATGTTTAAAAAGAAGAAATCAGTAACCAGAAAAACTTAGAAAAATGTTTCAAAAGAAGAAGTGAGTAACCAGAAAAACTTAGAAAAATGTTTAAAAAGAAGAAGTGAGTAACCAGAAAAACTTAGAAAAATGTTTAAAAAGAAGAAATCAGTAACCAGAAAAACTTAGAAAAATGTTTAAAAAGAAGAAATCAGTAACCAGAAAAACTGCGAAAAATGTTTAAAAAGAAGAAATCAGTAACCAGACAAACTGCGAAAAATGTTTAAAAAGAAGAAATCAGTAACCAGGAAAACTTAGAAAAATGTTTAAAAAGAAGAAGTGAGTAACCAGAAAAACTTAGAAAAATGTTTAAAAAGAAGAAATCAGTAACCAGAAAAACTTAGAAAAATGTTTAAAAAGAAGAAATCAGTAACCAGAAAAACTGCGAAAAATGTTTAAAAAGAAGAAATCAGTAACCAGAAAAACTTAGAAAAATGTTTAAAAAGAAGAAGTGAGTAACCAGAAAAACTTAGAAAAATGTTTAAAAAGAAGAAATCAGTAACCAGAAAAACGGCGAAAAATGTTTAAAAAGAAGAAATCAGTAACCAGACAAACTGCGAAAAATGTTTAAAAAGAAGAAATCAGTAACCAGAAAAACTTAGAAAAATGTTTCAAAAGAAGAAGTGAGTAACCAGAAAAACTTAGAAAAATGTTTAAAAAGAAGAAGTGAGTAACCAGAAAAACTTAGAAAAATGTTTAAAAAGAAGAAATCAGTAACCAGAAAAACTTAGAAAAATGTTTAAAAAGAAGAAATCAGTAACCAGAAAAACTTAGAAAAATGTTTAAAAAGAAGAAATCAGTAACCAGAAAAACTGCGAAAAATGTTTAAAAAGAAGAAATCAGTAACCAGACAAACTGCGAAAAATGTTTAAAAAGAAGAAATCAGTAACCAGGAAAACTTAGAAAAATGTTTAAAAAGAAGAAGTGAGTAACCAGAAAAACTTAGAAAAATGTTTAAAAAGAAGAAATCAGTAACCAGAAAAACTTAGAAAAATGTTTAAAAAGAAGAAATCAGTAACCAGAAAAACTGCGAAAAATGTTTAAAAAGAAGAAATCAGTAACCAGGAAAACTTAGAAAAATGTTTAAAAAGAAGAAGTGAGTAACCAGAAAAACTTAGAAAAATGTTTAAAAAGAAGAAATCAGTAACCAGAAAAACTTAGAAAAATGTTTAAAAAGAAGAAATCAGTAACCAGAAAAACTGCGAAAAATGTTTAAAAAGAAGAAATCAGTAACCAGAAAAACTTAGAAAAATGTTTAAAAAGAAGAAGTGAGTAACCAGAAAAACTTAGAAAAATGTTTAAAAAGAAGAAATCAGTAACCAGAAAAACGGCGAAAAATGTTTAAAAAGAAGAAATCAGTAACCAGACAAACTGCGAAAAATGTTTAAAAAGAAGAAATCAGTAACCAGAAAAACTTAGAAAAATGTTTCAAAAGAAGAAGTGAGTAACCAGAAAAACTTAGAAAAATGTTTAAAAAGAAGAAGTGAGTAACCAGAAAAACTTAGAAAAATGTTTAAAAAGAAGAAATCAGTAACCAGAAAAACTTAGAAAAATGTTTAAAAAGAAGAAATCAGTAACCAGAAAAACTGCGAAAAATGTTTAAAAAGAAGAAATCAGTAACCAGGAAAACTTAGAAAAATGTTTAAAAAGAAGAAATGAGTAACCAGGAAAACTTAGAAAAATGTTTAAAAAGAAGAAATGAGTAACCAGGAAAACTTAGAAAAATGTTTAAAAAGAAGAAATCAGTAACCAGAAAAACTTAGAAAAATGTTTAAAAAGAAGAAATCAGTAACCAGAAAAACGGCGAAAAATGTTTAAAAAGAAGAAATGAGTAACCAGAAAAACTTAGAAAAATGTTTAAAAAGAAGAAATCAGTAACCAGAAAAACGGCGAAAAATGTTTAAAAAGAAGAAATCAGTAACCAGAAAAACTTAGAAAAATGTTTAAAAAGAAGAAGTGAGTAACCAGAAAAACTTAGAAAAATGTTTAAAAAGAAGAAATGAGTAACCAGAAAAACTTAGAAAAATGTTTAAAAAGAAGAAATCAGTAACCAGAAAAACTTAGAAAAATGTTTAAAAAGAAGAAATGAGTAACCAGAAAAACGGCGAAAAATGTTTAAAAAGAAGAAATCAGTAACCAGAAAAACGGCGAAAAATGTTTAAAAAGAAGAAATCAGTAACCAGACAAACTGCGAAAAATGTTTAAAAAGAAGAAATCAGTAACCAGAAAAACTTAGAAAAATGTTTAAAAAGAAGAAATCAGTAACCAGGAAAACTTGGAAAAAAACACTTAGAAAAATTTTCAGCAAAGTGTGAAAAATATTCTAAGTGTCAGCGGAGGAAAATGCTGCAGCATCGGGAAAGATTCGCAAACTTACACCGAACATGTGCTCCGAAGTGCCGGAGGAATTGGGTGAATTGAGCCCGGCAAATGGCCAGCTGTCGTTTTGTGCCTGCAGCCCGAAAACTTTAACTTTGTCTGTCGCGGAAGTCCGGACCGAGAAAAATCCAAACGGTTTTGACCGGACCGAGTTCCAGACCGATGCAGTCAAATTTGGAATTCAGACCCATTCAGTGCCACTTGTAGTTTTTCCGCAGTGAGGTTGGCGGGGTACCCGGAGATATATGGGAACACGATTTTTAGAACAAAATGGCGGCGCGGGACCGTTCTGAAAGGCATCCGAAAAACGGTTCCACGGGCATAGCACTTTAATGACAGGTATGAGTGCATGCCGGAGAGCTCTTGGAAGTCGAATTTTTGACACTTTGTCAATTTTTTGACAGATTTGACAAACTCTTTCTGTCTGTTCTAAGAGTCAGTCAGAGACTTGTGCGGCGGTCTTTTGACACTATTGGAGGGCGGGCAAACCCCACGTTGACTCCGGCCGTCCCTCCACAGGCGCTCGTGTCCAAAATGAAGGCGAGAGACGCGAGTGGCCTGGTTCCCTTGGGTGTTGCCAAGAAGGCTGCGGGCTGACCGTTGCCTGAGCACTCCCTAAAGCCTCTTGTGATGAGAGCAGACCTCGCCTGCCGCACGACCGGCTCTGGGAGTCGTTGGGCCGCTATTTGTGAATAGTCTGGTCCTCCTCTGCCACCCGGACAAGCGCGATGGCTCTGCCGCCCTGCGGTGCTCGTCACCCAGGTTTGGGGAACACGATACTCGTAACAAAAATAAAAGGCGGCTCGGGACCTGCAGGCGAAAGGGGTCCCGTGGTGCTAAGCACGTCGACTTCGGGTCTCGGTGCAAGCCGGAGAGCTCACGGAAGTCTAAAGTTTTCGGCACGTGGTCGAATCTTTTCAAAGGCTTACCCGGCTCTTTCCGTCCATTCTGAGAGTAAGTCAGAGGCCGGTGCGGAGGTCTCTTGACAATCGGAGGGGGTGGTGGCCCTCCGCAGGCGCTCGTGTCGAAAATGAAGGCGAGAGACGCGAGTGGCCTGGTTCCCCTGGGTGTTGCCAGGAAGGCTGCGGGCTGACCCTTGCCTGAGCACTCCCTAAAGCCTCTTGTGATGAGAGCAGACCTCGCGCGCCGCACGACCGGCTCTGGGAGTCGTTGGGCCGCTATCTGTGAATAGTCTGGTCCTCCTCTGCCACCCGGCCAAGTGCGATGGCTCTGCCGCCCTGCGGTGCTCGTCACGCAGGTATGGGGCACACGATGCTCGTAACAGCAAATAAAGGCGGCTCGGGACCTGCAGGCGAAAGGGGTCCCGTGGTGCTTAGCACGTCGACTTCGGGTCTCGGTGCAAGCCGGAGAGCTCACGGAAGTCTAAAGTTTTCGGCACGTGGTCGAATCTTTTGAAAGGGCTTACCCGGCTCTTTCCGTCCATTCTGAGAGTCAGTCAGAGGCCGGTGCGGCGGTCTATTGACGACCGGAGGCTCCCATGGGTGTTGCGATGAGGGTGGAGGGCACAGAACCTTGCCTTAGCACTCCCTAATAAAGCCTCTTGTGAAGAGAGCAGACCTCGCGCGCCGCACGACCGGCTCTGGGAGTCGTTGGGCCGCTATCTGTGAATAGTCTGGTCCTCCTCTGCCACCCGGCCAAGTGCGATGGCTCTGCCGCCCTGCGGTGCTCGTCACGCAGGTATGGGGCACACGATGCTCGTAACAGCAAATAAAGGCGGCTCGGGACCTGCAGGCGAAAGGGGTCCCGTGGTGCTTAGCACGTCGACTTCGGGTCTCGGTGCAAGCCGGAGAGCTCACGGAAGTCCTAAAGTTTTCGGCACGTGGTCGAATCTTTTGAAAGGCTTACCCGGCTCTTTCCGTCCATTCTGAGAGTCAGTCAGAGGCCGGTGCGGCGGTCTATTGACGACCGGAGGCTCCCATGGGTGTTGCGATGAGGGTGGAGGGCACAGAACCTTGCCTTAGCACTCCCTAATAAAGCCTCTTGTGAAGAGAGCAGACCTCGCGCGCCGCACGACCGGCTCTGGGAGTCGTTGGGCCGCTATCTGTGAATAGTCTGGTCCTCCTCTGCCACCCGGCCAAGTGCGATGGCTCTGCCGCCCTGCGGTGCTCGTCACGCAGGTATGGGGCACACGATGCTCGTAACAGCAAATAAAGGCGGCTCGGGACCTGCAGGCGAAAGGGGTCCCGTGGTGCTTCGCACGTCGACTTCGGGTCTCGGTGCAAGCCGGAGAGCTCACGGAAGTCTAAAGTTTTCGGCACGTGGTCGAATCTTTTGAAAGGCTTACCCGGCTCTTTCCGTCCATTCTGAGAGTCAGTCAGAGGCCGGTGCGGCGGTCTATTGACGACCGGAGGCTCCCATGGGTGTTGCGATGAGGGTGGAGGGCACAGAACCTTGCCTTAGCACTCCCTAATAAAGCCTCTTGTGAAGAGAGCAGACCTCGCGCACCGCACGACCGGCTCTGGGAGTCGTTGGGCCGCTATCTGTGAATAGTCGGGTCCTCCTCTGCCACCCGGCCAAGTGCGATGGCTCTGCCGCCCTGCGGTGCTTGTCACGCAGGTATGGGGCACACGATGCTCGTAACAGCAAATAAAGGCGGCTCGGGACCTGCAGGCGAAAGGGGTCCCGTGGTGCTTAGCACGTCGACTTCGGGTCTCGGTGCAAGCCGGAGAGCTCACGGAAGTCTAAAGTTTTCGGCACGTGGTCGAATCTTTTGAAAGGCTTACCCGGCTCTTTCCGTCCATTCTGAGAGTCAGTCAGAGGCCGGTGCGGCGGTCTATTGACGACCGGAGGCTCCCATGGGTGTTGCGATGAGGGTGGAGGGCACAGAACCTTGCCTTAGCACTCCCTAATAAAGCCTCTTGTGAAGAGAGCAGACCTCGCGCGCCGCACGACCGGCTCTGGGAGTCGTTGGGCCGCTATCTGTGAATAGTCTGGTCCTCCTCTGCCACCCGGCTAAGTGCGATGGCTCTGCCGCCCTGCGGTGCTTGTCACGCAGGTATGGGGCACACGATGCTCGTAACAGCAAATAAAGGCGGCTCGGGACCTGCAGGCGAAAGGGGTCCCGTGGTGCTTAGCACGTCGACTTCGGGTCTCGGTGCAAGCCGGAGAGCTCACGGAAGTCTAAAGTTTTCGGCACGTGGTCGAATCTTTTGAAAGGCTTACCCGGCTCTTTCCGTCCATTCTGAGAGTCAGTCAGAGCCGGTGCGGCGGTCTATTGACGACCGGAGGCTCCCATGGGTGTTGCGATGAGGGTGGAGGGCACAGAACCTTGCCTTAGCACTCCCTAATAAAGCCTCTTGTGAAGAGAGCAGACCTCGCGCGCCGCACGACCGGCTCTGGGAGTCGTTGGGCCGCTATATGTGAATAGTCTGGTCCTCCTCTGCCACCCGGCTAAGTGCGATGGCTCTGCCGCCCTGCGGTGCTCGTCACCCAGGATTCCAACCCGGACCTGCGAGCGTGGTGCGAGGGGCGACCTCGCTGCGGTCCACACCTCGATCGATCTGGCGCGGACCGTCCGGTGTGGGAGGTCCCTTGGCGGGCCAGCTTTCCTGATAAGGGGCTGG
>NW_027311209.1:0-33247 GCF_047496795.1 Chiloscyllium punctatum | reverse complement strand
GGCTTAAAAGTCTCAAAGTCGGTATGAGCAGTCACATTCACCCCCATTCCCTTTTGGACCACTTCCCACGGTTGGAAATGCATGAAAATCGGCCTGGACACGGGGGAGGCTCCCCCCTCGATGACGAGACCGTCGGCAGAACCGCCGGAACAAACCCGGCTGAGCTACCCGGCTTACAAGTCTCAAAGTCGGTATGAGCAGACACGTCCACCCCCATTCCCTTTTGGACCACTTCCCACCGTTGGAAATGCACGAAAATCGGCCTGTACACGGGGGAGGCACCGGCCTCGAAGACGAGACCGTCGGCAGAACCGCCGGATCAAACCCGGCCGAGCTACCCGGGTTAGAAGCCTCAGAGTCGGGTTGAGCAGTCACATTCACCCCCATCCCCTTTTGAACCTCTTCCCACCGTTGGAAATGCACGAAAATCGGCCTGTACACGGGGGAGGCCCCCCTCTCGAAGACGAGACCGTCGGCAGACCCGACGGATCAAACCCGGCCGAGCTACACGGCTTACAAGTCTCGATGTCGGTATGAGCAGTCACGTCCACCCCCATTCCCTTTTGGACCACTTCCCACGGTACGAAATGCATGAAAATCGGCCTGTACACGGGGGAGGGAGCCGCCTCGAAGACGAGACCGTCGGCAGAACCGCCGGATCAAACCCGGCTGAGCTACCAGGCTCGGAAGCGCCAAAGTCGGTATGAGCAGTCACATTCACTCCCATCCCCTTTTGGGCCGCTTCCCACGGTTCGAAATGCACGAAAATCGGACTGAACACGGGGGAGGCTCCCCCCTCCAAAACGAGACCATCGGCAGAATCGACGGGTCAAACCCGGCCGAGCTACCCGGGTTAGAAGCCTCAGAGTCGGGTTGAGCAGTCACGTTCACTCCCATCCCCTTTTGGACCTCTTCCCACCGTTGGAAATGCACGAAAATCGGCCTGTACACGGGGGAGGGTCCGCCCTCGAAGGCGGGACCGTCGGCAGAACCGCCGGGTCAAACCCGGCTGAGCTACCCGGCTTACAAGTCTCAAAGCCGGGTTGAGCAGTCACGTCCACCCCCATTCCCTTTTGGACCACTTCCCACGGTTGGAAATGCACGAAAATCGGCCTGTACACGGGAGAGGCACCCGCCTCGAAGACGAGACCGTCGGCAGAACCGCCGGGTCAAACCCGGCTGAGCTACCCGGCTCGGAAGCGCCAAAGTCGGTATGAGCAGTCACGTTCACTCCCATCCCCTTTTGGACCGCTTCCCACGGTACGAAATGCATGAAAATCGGCCTGTACACGGGGGAGGCACCCGCCTCGAAGACGAGACCGTCGGCAGAACCGCCGGGTCAAACCCGGCTGAGCTACCCGGCTTACAAGTCTCAAAGTCGGGTTGAGCAGTCACATTCACTCCCATCGACTTTTGGGCAACTTCCCACGGTTCGAAATGCACAAAATTCGGCCTGAACACGGGGGACGCTCCCCCCTCGAAGGCGAGGCCGTCGGCAGAACCGCCGGGTCAAACCCGGCTGAGCTACCCGGCTTAAAAGTCTCAAAGTCGGTATGAGCAGTCACATTCACCCCCATTCCCTTTTGGACCACTTCCCACGGTTGGAAATGCATGAAAATCGGCCTGGACACGGGGGAGGCTCCCCCCTCGATGACGAGACCGTCGGCAGAACCGCCGGAACAAACCCGGCTGAGCTACCCGGCTTACAAGTCTCAAAGTCGGTATGAGCAGACACGTCCACCCCCATTCCCTTTTGGACCACTTCCCACCGTTGGAAATGCACGAAAATCGGCCTGTACACGGGGGAGGCACCGGCCTCGAAGACGAGACCGTCGGCAGAACCGCCGGATCAAACCCGGCCGAGCTACCCGGGTTAGAAGCCTCAGAGTCGGGTTGAGCAGTCACATTCACCCCCATCCCCTTTTGAACCTCTTCCCACCGTTGGAAATGCACGAAAATCGGCCTGTACACGGGGGAGGCCCCCCTCTCGAAGACGAGACCGTCGGCAGACCCGACGGATCAAACCCGGCCGAGCTACACGGCTTACAAGTCTCGATGTCGGTATGAGCAGTCACGTCCACCCCCATTCCCTTTTGGACCACTTCCCACGGTACGAAATGCATGAAAATCGGCCTGTACACGGGGGAGGGAGCCGCCTCGAAGACGAGACCGTCGGCAGAACCGCCGGATCAAACCCGGCTGAGCTACCAGGCTCGGAAGCGCCAAAGTCGGTATGAGCAGTCACATTCACTCCCATCCCCTTTTGGGCCGCTTCCCACGGTTCGAAATGCACGAAAATCGGACTGAACACGGGGGAGGCTCCCCCCTCCAAAACGAGACCATCGGCAGAATCGACGGGTCAAACCCGGCCGAGCTACCCGGGTTAGAAGCCTCAGAGTCGGGTTGAGCAGTCACGTTCACTCCCATCCCCTTTTGGACCTCTTCCCACCGTTGGAAATGCACGAAAATCGGCCTGTACACGGGGGAGGGTCCGCCCTCGAAGGCGGGACCGTCGGCAGAACCGCCGGGTCAAACCCGGCTGAGCTACCCGGCTTACAAGTCTCAAAGCCGGGTTGAGCAGTCACGTCCACCCCCATTCCCTTTTGGACCACTTCCCACGGTTGGAAATGCACGAAAATCGGCCTGTACACGGGAGAGGCACCCGCCTCGAAGACGAGACCGTCGGCAGAACCGCCGGGTCAAACCCGGCTGAGCTACCCGGCTCGGAAGCGCCAAAGTCGGTATGAGCAGTCACGTTCACTCCCATCCCCTTTTGGACCGCTTCCCACGGTACGAAATGCATGAAAATCGGCCTGTACACGGGGGAGGCACCCGCCTCGAAGACGAGACCGTCGGCAGAACCGCCGGGTCAAACCCGGCTGAGCTACCCGGCTTACAAGTCTCAAAGTCGGGTTGAGCAGTCACATTCACTCCCATCGACTTTTGGGCAACTTCCCACGGTTCGAAATGCACAAAATTCGGCCTGAACACGGGGGACGCTCCCCCCTCGAAGGCGAGGCCGTCGGCAGAACCGCCGGGTCAAACCCGGCTGAGCTACCCGGCTTAAAAGTCTCAAAGTCGGTATGAGCAGTCACATTCACCCCCATTCCCTTTTGGACCACTTCCCACGGTTGGAAATGCATGAAAATCGGCCTGGACACGGGGGAGGCTCCCCCCTCGATGACGAGACCGTCGGCAGAACCGCCGGAACAAACCCGGCTGAGCTACCCGGCTTACAAGTCTCAAAGTCGGTATGAGCAGACACGTCCACCCCCATTCCCTTTTGGACCACTTCCCACCGTTGGAAATGCACGAAAATCGGCCTGTACACGGGGGAGGCACCGGCCTCGAAGACGAGACCGTCGGCAGAACCGCCGGATCAAACCCGGCCGAGCTACCCGGGTTAGAAGCCTCAGAGTCGGGTTGAGCAGTCACATTCACCCCCATCCCCTTTTGAACCTCTTCCCACCGTTGGAAATGCACGAAAATCGGCCTGTACACGGGGGAGGCCCCCCTCTCGAAGACGAGACCGTCGGCAGACCCGCCGGATCAAACCCGGCCGAGCTACACGGCTTACAAGTCTCGATGTCGGTATGAGCAGTCACGTCCACCCCCATTCCCTTTTGGACCACTTCCCACGGTACGAAATGCATGAAAATCGGCCTGTACACGGGGGAGGGAGCCGCCTCGAAGACGAGACCGTCGGCAGAACCGCCGGATCAAACCCGGCTGAGCTACCAGGCTCGGAAGCGCCAAAGTCGGTATGAGCAGTCACATTCACTCCCATCCCCTTTTGGGCCGCTTCCCACGGTTCGAAATGCACGAAAATCGGACTGAACACGGGGGAGGCTCCCCCCTCCAAAACGAGACCATCGGCAGAATCGACGGGTCAAACCCGGCCGAGCTACCCGGGTTAGAAGCCTCAGAGTCGGGTTGAGCAGTCACGTTCACTCCCATCCCCTTTTGGACCTCTTCCCACCGTTGGAAATGCACGAAAATCGGCCTGTACACGGGGGAGGGTCCGCCCTCGAAGGCGGGACCGTCGGCAGAACCGCCGGGTCAAACCCGGCTGAGCTACCCGGCTTACAAGTCTCAAAGCCGGGTTGAGCAGTCACGTCCACCCCCATTCCCTTTTGGACCACTTCCCACGGTTGGAAATGCACGAAAATCGGCCTGTACACGGGAGAGGCACCCGCCTCGAAGACGAGACCGTCGGCAGAACCGCCGGGTCAAACCCGGCTGAGCTACCCGGCTCGGAAGCGCCAAAGTCGGTATGAGCAGTCACGTTCACTCCCATCCCCTTTTGGACCGCTTCCCACGGTACGAAATGCATGAAAATCGGCCTGTACACGGGGGAGGCACCCGCCTCGAAGACGAGACCGTCGGCAGAACCGCCGGGTCAAACCCGGCTGAGCTACCCGGCTTACAAGTCTCAAAGTCGGGTTGAGCAGTCACATTCACTCCCATCGACTTTTGGGCAACTTCCCACGGTTCGAAATGCACAAAATTCGGCCTGAACACGGGGGACGCTCCCCCCTCGAAGGCGAGGCCGTCGGCAGAACCGCCGGGTCAAACCCGGCTGAGCTACCCGGCTTAAAAGTCTCAAAGTCGGTATGAGCAGTCACATTCACCCCCATTCCCTTTTGGACCACTTCCCACGGTTGGAAATGCATGAAAATCGGCCTGGACACGGGGGAGGCTCCCCCCTCGATGACGAGACCGTCGGCAGAACCGCCGGAACAAACCCGGCTGAGCTACCCGGCTTACAAGTCTCAAAGTCGGTATGAGCAGACACGTCCACCCCCATTCCCTTTTGGACCACTTCCCACCGTTGGAAATGCACGAAAATCGGCCTGTACACGGGGGAGGCACCGGCCTCGAAGACGAGACCGTCGGCAGAACCGCCGGATCAAACCCGGCCGAGCTACCCGGGTTAGAAGCCTCAGAGTCGGGTTGAGCAGTCACATTCACCCCCATCCCCTTTTGAACCTCTTCCCACCGTTGGAAATGCACGAAAATCGGCCTGTACACGGGGGAGGCCCCCCTCTCGAAGACGAGACCGTCGGCAGACCCGACGGATCAAACCCGGCCGAGCTACACGGCTTACAAGTCTCGATGTCGGTATGAGCAGTCACGTCCACCCCCATTCCCTTTTGGACCACTTCCCACGGTACGAAATGCATGAAAATCGGCCTGTACACGGGGGAGGGAGCCGCCTCGAAGACGAGACCGTCGGCAGAACCGCCGGATCAAACCCGGCTGAGCTACCAGGCTCGGAAGCGCCAAAGTCGGTATGAGCAGTCACATTCACTCCCATCCCCTTTTGGGCCGCTTCCCACGGTTCGAAATGCACGAAAATCGGACTGAACACGGGGGAGGCTCCCCCCTCCAAAACGAGACCATCGGCAGAATCGACGGGTCAAACCCGGCCGAGCTACCCGGGTTAGAAGCCTCAGAGTCGGGTTGAGCAGTCACGTTCACTCCCATCCCCTTTTGGACCTCTTCCCACCGTTGGAAATGCACGAAAATCGGCCTGTACACGGGGGAGGGTCCGCCCTCGAAGGCGGGACCGTCGGCAGAACCGCCGGGTCAAACCCGGCTGAGCTACCCGGCTTACAAGTCTCAAAGCCGGGTTGAGCAGTCACGTCCACCCCCATTCCCTTTTGGACCACTTCCCACGGTTGGAAATGCACGAAAATCGGCCTGTACACGGGAGAGGCACCCGCCTCGAAGACGAGACCGTCGGCAGAACCGCCGGGTCAAACCCGGCTGAGCTACCCGGCTCGGAAGCGCCAAAGTCGGTATGAGCAGTCACGTTCACTCCCATCCCCTTTTGGACCGCTTCCCACGGTACGAAATGCATGAAAATCGGCCTGTACACGGGGGAGGCACCCGCCTCGAAGACGAGACCGTCGGCAGAACCGCCGGGTCAAACCCGGCTGAGCTACCAGGCTCGGAAGCGCCAAAGTCGGTATGAGCAGTCACATTCACTCCCATCCCCTTTTGGGCCGCTTCCCACGGTTCGAAATGCACGAAAATCGGACTGAACACGGGGGAGGCTCCCCCCTCCAAAACGAGACCATCGGCAGAATCGACGGGTCAAACCCGGCCGAGCTACCCGGGTTAGAAGCCTCAGAGTCGGGTTGAGCAGTCACGTTCACTCCCATCCCCTTTTGGACCTCTTCCCACCGTTGGAAATGCACGAAAATCGGCCTGTACACGGGGGAGGGTCCGCCCTCGAAGGCGGGACCGTCGGCAGAACCGCCGGGTCAAACCCGGCTGAGCTACCCGGCTTACAAGTCTCAAAGCCGGGTTGAGCAGTCACGTCCACCCCCATTCCCTTTTGGACCACTTCCCACGGTTGGAAATGCACGAAAATCGGCCTGTACACGGGAGAGGCACCCGCCTCGAAGACGAGACCGTCGGCAGAACCGCCGGGTCAAACCCGGCTGAGCTACCCGGCTCGGAAGCGCCAAAGTCGGTATGAGCAGTCACGTTCACTCCCATCCCCTTTTGGACCGCTTCCCACGGTACGAAATGCATGAAAATCGGCCTGTACACGGGGGAGGCACCCGCCTCGAAGACGAGACCGTCGGCAGAACCGCCGGGTCAAACCCGGCTGAGCTACCCGGCTTACAAGTCTCAAAGTCGGGTTGAGCAGTCACATTCACTCCCATCGACTTTTGGGCAACTTCCCACGGTTCGAAATGCACAAAATTCGGCCTGAACACGGGGGACGCTCCCCCCTCGAAGGCGAGGCCGTCGGCAGAACCGCCGGGTCAAACCCGGCTGAGCTACCCGGCTTAAAAGTCTCAAAGTCGGTATGAGCAGTCACATTCACCCCCATTCCCTTTTGGACCACTTCCCACGGTTGGAAATGCATGAAAATCGGCCTGGACACGGGGGAGGCTCCCCCCTCGATGACGAGACCGTCGGCAGAACCGCCGGAACAAACCCGGCTGAGCTACCCGGCTTACAAGTCTCAAAGTCGGTATGAGCAGACACGTCCACCCCCATTCCCTTTTGGACCACTTCCCACCGTTGGAAATGCACGAAAATCGGCCTGTACACGGGGGAGGCACCGGCCTCGAAGACGAGACCGTCGGCAGAACCGCCGGATCAAACCCGGCCGAGCTACCCGGGTTAGAAGCCTCAGAGTCGGGTTGAGCAGTCACATTCACCCCCATCCCCTTTTGAACCTCTTCCCACCGTTGGAAATGCACGAAAATCGGCCTGTACACGGGGGAGGCCCCCCTCTCGAAGACGAGACCGTCGGCAGACCCGACGGATCAAACCCGGCCGAGCTACACGGCTTACAAGTCTCGATGTCGGTATGAGCAGTCACGTCCACCCCCATTCCCTTTTGGACCACTTCCCACGGTACGAAATGCATGAAAATCGGCCTGTACACGGGGGAGGCACCCGCCTCGAAGACGAGACCGTCGGCAGAACCGCCGGATCAAACCCGGCTGAGCTACCAGGCTCGGAAGCGCCAAAGTCGGTATGAGCAGTCACATTCACTCCCATCCCCTTTTGGGCCGCTTCCCACGGTTCGAAATGCACGAAAATCGGACTGAACACGGGGGAGGCTCCCCCCTCCAAAACGAGACCATCGGCAGAATCGACGGGTCAAACCCGGCCGAGCTACCCGGGTTAGAAGCCTCAGAGTCGGGTTGAGCAGTCACGTTCACTCCCATCCCCTTTTGGACCTCTTCCCACCGTTGGAAATGCACGAAAATCGGCCTGTACACGGGGGAGGGTCCGCCCTCGAAGGCGGGACCGTCGGCAGAACCGCCGGGTCAAACCCGGCTGAGCTACCCGGCTTACAAGTCTCAAAGCCGGGTTGAGCAGTCACGTCCACCCCCATTCCCTTTTGGACCACTTCCCACGGTTGGAAATGCACGAAAATCGGCCTGTACACGGGAGAGGCACCCGCCTCGAAGACGAGACCGTCGGCAGAACCGCCGGGTCAAACCCGGCTGAGCTACCCGGCTCGGAAGCGCCAAAGTCGGTATGAGCAGTCACGTTCACTCCCATCCCCTTTTGGACCGCTTCCCACGGTACGAAATGCATGAAAATCGGCCTGTACACGGGGGAGGCACCCGCCTCGAAGACGAGACCGTCGGCAGAACCGCCGGGTCAAACCCGGCTGAGCTACCCGGCTTACAAGTCTCAAAGTCGGGTTGAGCAGTCACATTCACTCCCATCGACTTTTGGGCAACTTCCCACGGTTCGAAATGCACAAAATTCGGCCTGAACACGGGGGACGCTCCCCCCTCGAAGGCGAGGCCGTCGGCAGAACCGCCGGGTCAAACCCGGCTGAGCTACCCGGCTTAAAAGTCTCAAAGTCGGTATGAGCAGTCACATTCACCCCCATTCCCTTTTGGACCACTTCCCACGGTTGGAAATGCATGAAAATCGGCCTGGACACGGGGGAGGCTCCCCCCTCGATGACGAGACCGTCGGCAGAACCGCCGGAACAAACCCGGCTGAGCTACCCGGCTTACAAGTCTCAAAGTCGGTATGAGCAGACACGTCCACCCCCATTCCCTTTTGGACCACTTCCCACCGTTGGAAATGCACGAAAATCGGCCTGTACACGGGGGAGGCACCGGCCTCGAAGACGAGACCGTCGGCAGAACCGCCGGATCAAACCCGGCCGAGCTACCCGGGTTAGAAGCCTCAGAGTCGGGTTGAGCAGTCACATTCACCCCCATCCCCTTTTGAACCTCTTCCCACCGTTGGAAATGCACGAAAATCGGCCTGTACACGGGGGAGGCCCCCCTCTCGAAGACGAGACCGTCGGCAGACCCGCCGGATCAAACCCGGCCGAGCTACACGGCTTACAAGTCTCGATGTCGGTATGAGCAGTCACGTCCACCCCCATTCCCTTTTGGACCACTTCCCACGGTACGAAATGCATGAAAATCGGCCTGTACACGGGGGAGGGAGCCGCCTCGAAGACGAGACCGTCGGCAGAACCGCCGGATCAAACCCGGCTGAGCTACCAGGCTCGGAAGCGCCAAAGTCGGTATGAGCAGTCACATTCACTCCCATCCCCTTTTGGGCCGCTTCCCACGGTTCGAAATGCACGAAAATCGGACTGAACACGGGGGAGGCTCCCCCCTCCAAAACGAGACCATCGGCAGAATCGACGGGTCAAACCCGGCCGAGCTACCCGGGTTAGAAGCCTCAGAGTCGGGTTGAGCAGTCACGTTCACTCCCATCCCCTTTTGGACCTCTTCCCACCGTTGGAAATGCACGAAAATCGGCCTGTACACGGGGGAGGGTCCGCCCTCGAAGGCGGGACCGTCGGCAGAACCGCCGGGTCAAACCCGGCTGAGCTACCCGGCTTACAAGTCTCAAAGCCGGGTTGAGCAGTCACGTCCACCCCCATTCCCTTTTGGACCACTTCCCACGGTTGGAAATGCACGAAAATCGGCCTGTACACGGGAGAGGCACCCGCCTCGAAGACGAGACCGTCGGCAGAACCGCCGGGTCAAACCCGGCTGAGCTACCCGGCTCGGAAGCGCCAAAGTCGGTATGAGCAGTCACGTTCACTCCCATCCCCTTTTGGACCGCTTCCCACGGTACGAAATGCATGAAAATCGGCCTGTACACGGGGGAGGCACCCGCCTCGAAGACGAGACCGTCGGCAGAACCGCCGGGTCAAACCCGGCTGAGCTACCCGGCTTACAAGTCTCAAAGTCGGGTTGAGCAGTCACATTCACTCCCATCGACTTTTGGGCAACTTCCCACGGTTCGAAATGCACAAAATTCGGCCTGAACACGGGGGACGCTCCCCCCTCGAAGGCGAGGCCGTCGGCAGAACCGCCGGGTCAAACCCGGCTGAGCTACCCGGCTTAAAAGTCTCAAAGTCGGTATGAGCAGTCACATTCACCCCCATTCCCTTTTGGACCACTTCCCACGGTTGGAAATGCATGAAAATCGGCCTGGACACGGGGGAGGCTCCCCCCTCGATGACGAGACCGTCGGCAGAACCGCCGGAACAAACCCGGCTGAGCTACCCGGCTTACAAGTCTCAAAGTCGGTATGAGCAGACACGTCCACCCCCATTCCCTTTTGGACCACTTCCCACCGTTGGAAATGCACGAAAATCGGCCTGTACACGGGGGAGGCACCGGCCTCGAAGACGAGACCGTCGGCAGAACCGCCGGATCAAACCCGGCCGAGCTACCCGGGTTAGAAGCCTCAGAGTCGGGTTGAGCAGTCACATTCACCCCCATCCCCTTTTGAACCTCTTCCCACCGTTGGAAATGCACGAAAATCGGCCTGTACACGGGGGAGGCCCCCCTCTCGAAGACGAGACCGTCGGCAGACCCGACGGATCAAACCCGGCCGAGCTACACGGCTTACAAGTCTCGATGTCGGTATGAGCAGTCACGTCCACCCCCATTCCCTTTTGGACCACTTCCCACGGTACGAAATGCATGAAAATCGGCCTGTACACGGGGGAGGGAGCCGCCTCGAAGACGAGACCGTCGGCAGAACCGCCGGATCAAACCCGGCTGAGCTACCAGGCTCGGAAGCGCCAAAGTCGGTATGAGCAGTCACATTCACTCCCATCCCCTTTTGGGCCGCTTCCCACGGTTCGAAATGCACGAAAATCGGACTGAACACGGGGGAGGCTCCCCCCTCCAAAACGAGACCATCGGCAGAATCGACGGGTCAAACCCGGCCGAGCTACCCGGGTTAGAAGCCTCAGAGTCGGGTTGAGCAGTCACGTTCACTCCCATCCCCTTTTGGACCTCTTCCCACCGTTGGAAATGCACGAAAATCGGCCTGTACACGGGGGAGGGTCCGCCCTCGAAGGCGGGACCGTCGGCAGAACCGCCGGGTCAAACCCGGCTGAGCTACCCGGCTTACAAGTCTCAAAGCCGGGTTGAGCAGTCACGTCCACCCCCATTCCCTTTTGGACCACTTCCCACGGTTGGAAATGCACGAAAATCGGCCTGTACACGGGAGAGGCACCCGCCTCGAAGACGAGACCGTCGGCAGAACCGCCGGGTCAAACCCGGCTGAGCTACCCGGCTCGGAAGCGCCAAAGTCGGTATGAGCAGTCACGTTCACTCCCATCCCCTTTTGGACCGCTTCCCACGGTACGAAATGCATGAAAATCGGCCTGTACACGGGGGAGGCACCCGCCTCGAAGACGAGACCGTCGGCAGAACCGCCGGGTCAAACCCGGCTGAGCTACCCGGCTTACAAGTCTCAAAGTCGGGTTGAGCAGTCACATTCACTCCCATCGACTTTTGGGCAACTTCCCACGGTTCGAAATGCACAAAATTCGGCCTGAACACGGGGGACGCTCCCCCCTCGAAGGCGAGGCCGTCGGCAGAACCGCCGGGTCAAACCCGGCTGAGCTACCCGGCTTAAAAGTCTCAAAGTCGGTATGAGCAGTCACATTCACCCCCATTCCCTTTTGGACCACTTCCCACGGTTGGAAATGCATGAAAATCGGCCTGGACACGGGGGAGGCTCCCCCCTCGATGACGAGACCGTCGGCAGAACCGCCGGAACAAACCCGGCTGAGCTACCCGGCTTACAAGTCTCAAAGTCGGTATGAGCAGACACGTCCACCCCCATTCCCTTTTGGACCACTTCCCACCGTTGGAAATGCACGAAAATCGGCCTGTACACGGGGGAGGCACCGGCCTCGAAGACGAGACCGTCGGCAGAACCGCCGGATCAAACCCGGCCGAGCTACCCGGGTTAGAAGCCTCAGAGTCGGGTTGAGCAGTCACATTCACCCCCATCCCCTTTTGAACCTCTTCCCACCGTTGGAAATGCACGAAAATCGGCCTGTACACGGGGGAGGCCCCCCTCTCGAAGACGAGACCGTCGGCAGACCCGACGGATCAAACCCGGCCGAGCTACACGGCTTACAAGTCTCGATGTCGGTATGAGCAGTCACGTCCACCCCCATTCCCTTTTGGACCACTTCCCACGGTACGAAATGCATGAAAATCGGCCTGTACACGGGGGAGGGAGCCGCCTCGAAGACGAGACCGTCGGCAGAACCGCCGGATCAAACCCGGCTGAGCTACCAGGCTCGGAAGCGCCAAAGTCGGTATGAGCAGTCACATTCACTCCCATCCCCTTTTGGGCCGCTTCCCACGGTTCGAAATGCACGAAAATCGGACTGAACACGGGGGAGGCTCCCCCCTCCAAAACGAGACCATCGGCAGAATCGACGGGTCAAACCCGGCCGAGCTACCCGGGTTAGAAGCCTCAGAGTCGGGTTGAGCAGTCACGTTCACTCCCATCCCCTTTTGGACCTCTTCCCACCGTTGGAAATGCACGAAAATCGGCCTGTACACGGGGGAGGGTCCGCCCTCGAAGGCGGGACCGTCGGCAGAACCGCCGGGTCAAACCCGGCTGAGCTACCCGGCTTACAAGTCTCAAAGCCGGGTTGAGCAGTCACGTCCACCCCCATTCCCTTTTGGACCACTTCCCACGGTTGGAAATGCACGAAAATCGGCCTGTACACGGGAGAGGCACCCGCCTCGAAGACGAGACCGTCGGCAGAACCGCCGGGTCAAACCCGGCTGAGCTACCCGGCTCGGAAGCGCCAAAGTCGGTATGAGCAGTCACGTTCACTCCCATCCCCTTTTGGACCGCTTCCCACGGTACGAAATGCATGAAAATCGGCCTGTACACGGGGGAGGCACCCGCCTCGAAGACGAGACCGTCGGCAGAACCGCCGGGTCAAACCCGGCTGAGCTACCCGGCTTACAAGTCTCAAAGTCGGGTTGAGCAGTCACATTCACTCCCATCGACTTTTGGGCAACTTCCCACGGTTCGAAATGCACAAAATTCGGCCTGAACACGGGGGACGCTCCCCCCTCGAAGGCGAGGCCGTCGGCAGAACCGCCGGGTCAAACCCGGCTGAGCTACCCGGCTTAAAAGTCTCAAAGTCGGTATGAGCAGTCACATTCACCCCCATTCCCTTTTGGACCACTTCCCACGGTTGGAAATGCATGAAAATCGGCCTGGACACGGGGGAGGCTCCCCCCTCGATGACGAGACCGTCGGCAGAACCGCCGGAACAAACCCGGCTGAGCTACCCGGCTTACAAGTCTCAAAGTCGGTATGAGCAGACACGTCCACCCCCATTCCCTTTTGGACCACTTCCCACCGTTGGAAATGCACGAAAATCGGCCTGTACACGGGGGAGGCACCGGCCTCGAAGACGAGACCGTCGGCAGAACCGCCGGATCAAACCCGGCCGAGCTACCCGGGTTAGAAGCCTCAGAGTCGGGTTGAGCAGTCACATTCACCCCCATCCCCTTTTGAACCTCTTCCCACCGTTGGAAATGCACGAAAATCGGCCTGTACACGGGGGAGGCCCCCCTCTCGAAGACGAGACCGTCGGCAGACCCGCCGGATCAAACCCGGCCGAGCTACACGGCTTACAAGTCTCGATGTCGGTATGAGCAGTCACGTCCACCCCCATTCCCTTTTGGACCACTTCCCACGGTACGAAATGCATGAAAATCGGCCTGTACACGGGGGAGGGAGCCGCCTCGAAGACGAGACCGTCGGCAGAACCGCCGGATCAAACCCGGCTGAGCTACCAGGCTCGGAAGCGCCAAAGTCGGTATGAGCAGTCACATTCACTCCCATCCCCTTTTGGGCCGCTTCCCACGGTTCGAAATGCACGAAAATCGGACTGAACACGGGGGAGGCTCCCCCCTCCAAAACGAGACCATCGGCAGAATCGACGGGTCAAACCCGGCCGAGCTACCCGGGTTAGAAGCCTCAGAGTCGGGTTGAGCAGTCACGTTCACTCCCATCCCCTTTTGGACCTCTTCCCACCGTTGGAAATGCACGAAAATCGGCCTGTACACGGGGGAGGGTCCGCCCTCGAAGGCGGGACCGTCGGCAGAACCGCCGGGTCAAACCCGGCTGAGCTACCCGGCTTACAAGTCTCAAAGCCGGGTTGAGCAGTCACGTCCACCCCCATTCCCTTTTGGACCACTTCCCACGGTTGGAAATGCACGAAAATCGGCCTGTACACGGGAGAGGCACCCGCCTCGAAGACGAGACCGTCGGCAGAACCGCCGGGTCAAACCCGGCTGAGCTACCCGGCTCGGAAGCGCCAAAGTCGGTATGAGCAGTCACGTTCACTCCCATCCCCTTTTGGACCGCTTCCCACGGTACGAAATGCATGAAAATCGGCCTGTACACGGGGGAGGCACCCGCCTCGAAGACGAGACCGTCGGCAGAACCGCCGGGTCAAACCCGGCTGAGCTACCCGGCTTACAAGTCTCAAAGTCGGGTTGAGCAGTCACATTCACTCCCATCGACTTTTGGGCAACTTCCCACGGTTCGAAATGCACAAAATTCGGCCTGAACACGGGGGACGCTCCCCCCTCGAAGGCGAGGCCGTCGGCAGAACCGCCGGGTCAAACCCGGCTGAGCTACCCGGCTTAAAAGTCTCAAAGTCGGTATGAGCAGTCACATTCACCCCCATTCCCTTTTGGACCACTTCCCACGGTTGGAAATGCATGAAAATCGGCCTGGACACGGGGGAGGCTCCCCCCTCGATGACGAGACCGTCGGCAGAACCGCCGGAACAAACCCGGCTGAGCTACCCGGCTTACAAGTCTCAAAGTCGGTATGAGCAGACACGTCCACCCCCATTCCCTTTTGGACCACTTCCCACCGTTGGAAATGCACGAAAATCGGCCTGTACACGGGGGAGGCACCGGCCTCGAAGACGAGACCGTCGGCAGAACCGCCGGATCAAACCCGGCCGAGCTACCCGGGTTAGAAGCCTCAGAGTCGGGTTGAGCAGTCACATTCACCCCCATCCCCTTTTGAACCTCTTCCCACCGTTGGAAATGCACGAAAATCGGCCTGTACACGGGGGAGGCCCCCCTCTCGAAGACGAGACCGTCGGCAGACCCGACGGATCAAACCCGGCCGAGCTACACGGCTTACAAGTCTCGATGTCGGTATGAGCAGTCACGTCCACCCCCATTCCCTTTTGGACCACTTCCCACGGTACGAAATGCATGAAAATCGGCCTGTACACGGGGGAGGGAGCCGCCTCGAAGACGAGACCGTCGGCAGAACCGCCGGATCAAACCCGGCTGAGCTACCAGGCTCGGAAGCGCCAAAGTCGGTATGAGCAGTCACATTCACTCCCATCCCCTTTTGGGCCGCTTCCCACGGTTCGAAATGCACGAAAATCGGACTGAACACGGGGGAGGCTCCCCCCTCCAAAACGAGACCATCGGCAGAATCGACGGGTCAAACCCGGCCGAGCTACCCGGGTTAGAAGCCTCAGAGTCGGGTTGAGCAGTCACGTTCACTCCCATCCCCTTTTGGACCTCTTCCCACCGTTGGAAATGCACGAAAATCGGCCTGTACACGGGGGAGGGTCCGCCCTCGAAGGCGGGACCGTCGGCAGAACCGCCGGGTCAAACCCGGCTGAGCTACCCGGCTTACAAGTCTCAAAGCCGGGTTGAGCAGTCACGTCCACCCCCATTCCCTTTTGGACCACTTCCCACGGTTGGAAATGCACGAAAATCGGCCTGTACACGGGAGAGGCACCCGCCTCGAAGACGAGACCGTCGGCAGAACCGCCGGGTCAAACCCGGCTGAGCTACCCGGCTCGGAAGCGCCAAAGTCGGTATGAGCAGTCACGTTCACTCCCATCCCCTTTTGGACCGCTTCCCACGGTACGAAATGCATGAAAATCGGCCTGTACACGGGGGAGGCACCCGCCTCGAAGACGAGACCGTCGGCAGAACCGCCGGGTCAAACCCGGCTGAGCTACCAGGCTCGGAAGCGCCAAAGTCGGTATGAGCAGTCACATTCACTCCCATCCCCTTTTGGGCCGCTTCCCACGGTTCGAAATGCACGAAAATCGGACTGAACACGGGGGAGGCTCCCCCCTCCAAAACGAGACCATCGGCAGAATCGACGGGTCAAACCCGGCCGAGCTACCCGGGTTAGAAGCCTCAGAGTCGGGTTGAGCAGTCACGTTCACTCCCATCCCCTTTTGGACCTCTTCCCACCGTTGGAAATGCACGAAAATCGGCCTGTACACGGGGGAGGGTCCGCCCTCGAAGGCGGGACCGTCGGCAGAACCGCCGGGTCAAACCCGGCTGAGCTACCCGGCTTACAAGTCTCAAAGCCGGGTTGAGCAGTCACGTCCACCCCCATTCCCTTTTGGACCACTTCCCACGGTTGGAAATGCACGAAAATCGGCCTGTACACGGGAGAGGCACCCGCCTCGAAGACGAGACCGTCGGCAGAACCGCCGGGTCAAACCCGGCTGAGCTACCCGGCTCGGAAGCGCCAAAGTCGGTATGAGCAGTCACGTTCACTCCCATCCCCTTTTGGACCGCTTCCCACGGTACGAAATGCATGAAAATCGGCCTGTACACGGGGGAGGCACCCGCCTCGAAGACGAGACCGTCGGCAGAACCGCCGGGTCAAACCCGGCTGAGCTACCCGGCTTACAAGTCTCAAAGTCGGGTTGAGCAGTCACATTCACTCCCATCGACTTTTGGGCAACTTCCCACGGTTCGAAATGCACAAAATTCGGCCTGAACACGGGGGACGCTCCCCCCTCGAAGGCGAGGCCGTCGGCAGAACCGCCGGGTCAAACCCGGCTGAGCTACCCGGCTTAAAAGTCTCAAAGTCGGTATGAGCAGTCACATTCACCCCCATTCCCTTTTGGACCACTTCCCACGGTTGGAAATGCATGAAAATCGGCCTGGACACGGGGGAGGCTCCCCCCTCGATGACGAGACCGTCGGCAGAACCGCCGGAACAAACCCGGCTGAGCTACCCGGCTTACAAGTCTCAAAGTCGGTATGAGCAGACACGTCCACCCCCATTCCCTTTTGGACCACTTCCCACCGTTGGAAATGCACGAAAATCGGCCTGTACACGGGGGAGGCACCGGCCTCGAAGACGAGACCGTCGGCAGAACCGCCGGATCAAACCCGGCCGAGCTACCCGGGTTAGAAGCCTCAGAGTCGGGTTGAGCAGTCACATTCACCCCCATCCCCTTTTGAACCTCTTCCCACCGTTGGAAATGCACGAAAATCGGCCTGTACACGGGGGAGGCCCCCCTCTCGAAGACGAGACCGTCGGCAGACCCGCCGGATCAAACCCGGCCGAGCTACACGGCTTACAAGTCTCGATGTCGGTATGAGCAGTCACGTCCACCCCCATTCCCTTTTGGACCACTTCCCACGGTACGAAATGCATGAAAATCGGCCTGTACACGGGGGAGGGAGCCGCCTCGAAGACGAGACCGTCGGCAGAACCGCCGGATCAAACCCGGCTGAGCTACCAGGCTCGGAAGCGCCAAAGTCGGTATGAGCAGTCACATTCACTCCCATCCCCTTTTGGGCCGCTTCCCACGGTTCGAAATGCACGAAAATCGGACTGAACACGGGGGAGGCTCCCCCCTCCAAAACGAGACCATCGGCAGAATCGACGGGTCAAACCCGGCCGAGCTACCCGGGTTAGAAGCCTCAGAGTCGGGTTGAGCAGTCACGTTCACTCCCATCCCCTTTTGGACCTCTTCCCACCGTTGGAAATGCACGAAAATCGGCCTGTACACGGGGGAGGGTCCGCCCTCGAAGGCGGGACCGTCGGCAGAACCGCCGGGTCAAACCCGGCTGAGCTACCCGGCTTACAAGTCTCAAAGCCGGGTTGAGCAGTCACGTCCACCCCCATTCCCTTTTGGACCACTTCCCACGGTTGGAAATGCACGAAAATCGGCCTGTACACGGGAGAGGCACCCGCCTCGAAGACGAGACCGTCGGCAGAACCGCCGGGTCAAACCCGGCTGAGCTACCCGGCTCGGAAGCGCCAAAGTCGGTATGAGCAGTCACGTTCACTCCCATCCCCTTTTGGACCGCTTCCCACGGTACGAAATGCATGAAAATCGGCCTGTACACGGGGGAGGCACCCGCCTCGAAGACGAGACCGTCGGCAGAACCGCCGGGTCAAACCCGGCTGAGCTACCCGGCTTACAAGTCTCAAAGTCGGGTTGAGCAGTCACATTCACTCCCATCGACTTTTGGGCAACTTCCCACGGTTCGAAATGCACAAAATTCGGCCTGAACACGGGGGACGCTCCCCCCTCGAAGGCGAGGCCGTCGGCAGAACCGCCGGGTCAAACCCGGCTGAGCTACCCGGCTTAAAAGTCTCAAAGTCGGTATGAGCAGTCACATTCACCCCCATTCCCTTTTGGACCACTTCCCACGGTTGGAAATGCATGAAAATCGGCCTGGACACGGGGGAGGCTCCCCCCTCGATGACGAGACCGTCGGCAGAACCGCCGGAACAAACCCGGCTGAGCTACCCGGCTTACAAGTCTCAAAGTCGGTATGAGCAGACACGTCCACCCCCATTCCCTTTTGGACCACTTCCCACCGTTGGAAATGCACGAAAATCGGCCTGTACACGGGGGAGGCACCGGCCTCGAAGACGAGACCGTCGGCAGAACCGCCGGATCAAACCCGGCCGAGCTACCCGGGTTAGAAGCCTCAGAGTCGGGTTGAGCAGTCACATTCACCCCCATCCCCTTTTGAACCTCTTCCCACCGTTGGAAATGCACGAAAATCGGCCTGTACACGGGGGAGGCCCCCCTCTCGAAGACGAGACCGTCGGCAGACCCGACGGATCAAACCCGGCCGAGCTACACGGCTTACAAGTCTCGATGTCGGTATGAGCAGTCACGTCCACCCCCATTCCCTTTTGGACCACTTCCCACGGTACGAAATGCATGAAAATCGGCCTGTACACGGGGGAGGGAGCCGCCTCGAAGACGAGACCGTCGGCAGAACCGCCGGATCAAACCCGGCTGAGCTACCAGGCTCGGAAGCGCCAAAGTCGGTATGAGCAGTCACATTCACTCCCATCCCCTTTTGGGCCGCTTCCCACGGTTCGAAATGCACGAAAATCGGACTGAACACGGGGGAGGCTCCCCCCTCCAAAACGAGACCATCGGCAGAATCGACGGGTCAAACCCGGCCGAGCTACCCGGGTTAGAAGCCTCAGAGTCGGGTTGAGCAGTCACGTTCACTCCCATCCCCTTTTGGACCTCTTCCCACCGTTGGAAATGCACGAAAATCGGCCTGTACACGGGGGAGGGTCCGCCCTCGAAGGCGGGACCGTCGGCAGAACCGCCGGGTCAAACCCGGCTGAGCTACCCGGCTTACAAGTCTCAAAGCCGGGTTGAGCAGTCACGTCCACCCCCATTCCCTTTTGGACCACTTCCCACGGTTGGAAATGCACGAAAATCGGCCTGTACACGGGAGAGGCACCCGCCTCGAAGACGAGACCGTCGGCAGAACCGCCGGGTCAAACCCGGCTGAGCTACCCGGCTCGGAAGCGCCAAAGTCGGTATGAGCAGTCACGTTCACTCCCATCCCCTTTTGGACCGCTTCCCACGGTACGAAATGCATGAAAATCGGCCTGTACACGGGGGAGGCACCCGCCTCGAAGACGAGACCGTCGGCAGAACCGCCGGGTCAAACCCGGCTGAGCTACCCGGCTTACAAGTCTCAAAGTCGGGTTGAGCAGTCACATTCACTCCCATCGACTTTTGGGCAACTTCCCACGGTTCGAAATGCACAAAATTCGGCCTGAACACGGGGGACGCTCCCCCCTCGAAGGCGAGGCCGTCGGCAGAACCGCCGGGTCAAACCCGGCTGAGCTACCCGGCTTAAAAGTCTCAAAGTCGGTATGAGCAGTCACATTCACCCCCATTCCCTTTTGGACCACTTCCCACGGTTGGAAATGCATGAAAATCGGCCTGGACACGGGGGAGGCTCCCCCCTCGATGACGAGACCGTCGGCAGAACCGCCGGAACAAACCCGGCTGAGCTACCCGGCTTACAAGTCTCAAAGTCGGTATGAGCAGACACGTCCACCCCCATTCCCTTTTGGACCACTTCCCACCGTTGGAAATGCACGAAAATCGGCCTGTACACGGGGGAGGCACCGGCCTCGAAGACGAGACCGTCGGCAGAACCGCCGGATCAAACCCGGCCGAGCTACCCGGGTTAGAAGCCTCAGAGTCGGGTTGAGCAGTCACATTCACCCCCATCCCCTTTTGAACCTCTTCCCACCGTTGGAAATGCACGAAAATCGGCCTGTACACGGGGGAGGCCCCCCTCTCGAAGACGAGACCGTCGGCAGACCCGCCGGATCAAACCCGGCCGAGCTACACGGCTTACAAGTCTCGATGTCGGTATGAGCAGTCACGTCCACCCCCATTCCCTTTTGGACCACTTCCCACGGTACGAAATGCATGAAAATCGGCCTGTACACGGGGGAGGGAGCCGCCTCGAAGACGAGACCGTCGGCAGAACCGCCGGATCAAACCCGGCTGAGCTACCAGGCTCGGAAGCGCCAAAGTCGGTATGAGCAGTCACATTCACTCCCATCCCCTTTTGGGCCGCTTCCCACGGTTCGAAATGCACGAAAATCGGACTGAACACGGGGGAGGCTCCCCCCTCCAAAACGAGACCATCGGCAGAATCGACGGGTCAAACCCGGCCGAGCTACCCGGGTTAGAAGCCTCAGAGTCGGGTTGAGCAGTCACGTTCACTCCCATCCCCTTTTGGACCTCTTCCCACCGTTGGAAATGCACGAAAATCGGCCTGTACACGGGGGAGGGTCCGCCCTCGAAGGCGGGACCGTCGGCAGAACCGCCGGGTCAAACCCGGCTGAGCTACCCGGCTTACAAGTCTCAAAGCCGGGTTGAGCAGTCACGTCCACCCCCATTCCCTTTTGGACCACTTCCCACGGTTGGAAATGCACGAAAATCGGCCTGTACACGGGAGAGGCACCCGCCTCGAAGACGAGACCGTCGGCAGAACCGCCGGGTCAAACCCGGCTGAGCTACCCGGCTCGGAAGCGCCAAAGTCGGTATGAGCAGTCACGTTCACTCCCATCCCCTTTTGGACCGCTTCCCACGGTACGAAATGCATGAAAATCGGCCTGTACACGGGGGAGGCACCCGCCTCGAAGACGAGACCGTCGGCAGAACCGCCGGGTCAAACCCGGCTGAGCTACCCGGCTTACAAGTCTCAAAGTCGGGTTGAGCAGTCACATTCACTCCCATCGACTTTGGGCACTTCCCACGGTTCGAAATGCACAAATTCGGCCTGAACACGGGGGGACGCTCCCCCTCGAAGGCGAGGCCGTCGGCAGAACCGCCGGGTCAAACCCGGCTGAGCTACCCGGCTTACAAGTCTCAAAGTCGGTATGAGCAGTCACATTCACCCCCATCCCTTTTGGACCACTTCCCACGGTTGGAAATGCATGAAATCGGCCTGGACACGGGGGAGGCTCCCCCCTCGATGACGAGACCGTCGGCAGAACCGCCGGAACAAACCCGGCTGAGCTACCCGGCTTACAAGTCTCAAAGTCGGTATGAGCAGACACGTCCACCCCCATTCCCTTTTGGACCACTTCCCACCGTTGGAGAAATGCACGAAAATCGGCCTGTACACGGGGGAGGCACCGCCTCGAAGACGAGACCGTCGGCAGAACCGCCGGATCAAACCCGCCGAGCTACCGGGTTAGAAGCCTCAGAGTCGGGTTGAGCAGTCACATTCACCCCCATCCCCTTTTGAACCTCTTCCCCACCGTTGGAAATGCACGAAAATCGGCCTGTACACGGGGGAGGCCCCCCTCTCGAAGACGAGGACCGTCTGGCAGACCCGACGGATCAAACCCCGGCCGAGCTACACGGCTTACAAGTCTCGATGTCGGTATGAGCAGTCACGTCCACCCCATTCCCTTTTGGACCACTTCCCCACGGTACGAAATGCATGAAAATCGGCTGTACACGGGGGAGGGAGCCGCCTCGAAGACGAGACCGTCGGCAGAACCGCCGGATCAAACCCGGCCTGAGCTACCAGCCTCGGAAGCGCCAAAGTCGGTATGAGCAGTCACATTCACTCCCATCCCCTTTTGGGCCGCTTCCCACGGTTCGAAATGCACGAAAATCGGACTGAACACGGGGGAGGCTCCCCCCTCCAAAACGAGACCATCGGCAGAATCGACGGGTCAAACCCGGCCGAGCTACCCGGGTTAGAAGCCTCAGAGTCGGGTTGAGCAGTCACGTTCACTCCCATCCCCTTTTGGACCTCTTCCCACCCGTTGGAAATGCACGAAAATCGGCCTGTACACGGGGGAGGGTCCGCCCTCGAAGGCGGGACCGTCGGCAGAACGCCGGGTCAAACCCGGCTGAGCTACCCGGCTTTACAAGTCTCAAAGCCGGGTTGAGCAGTCACGTCCACCCCCATTCCTTTTGCGACCACTTCCCACGGTTGGAAATGCACGAAAATCGGCCTGTACACGGGAGAGGCACCCGCCTCGAAGACGAGACCGTCGGCAGAACCGCCGGGTCAAACCGGCTGAGCTACCCGGCTCGGAAGCGCCAAAGTCGGTATGAGCAGTCACGTTCACTCCCATCCCCTTTTGGACCGTTCCCACGGTACGAAATGCATGAAAATCGGCCTGTACACGGGGAGGCACCCGCCTCGAAGACGAGACCGTCGCAGAACCGCCGGTCAAACCCGGCTGAGCTACCAGGCTCGGAAGCGCCAAAGTCGGTATGAGCAGTCACATTCACTCCCATCCCCTTCCTTTGGGCCGCTTCCCACGGTTCGAAATGCACGAAAATCGGACTGAACACGGGGAGGCTCCCCCCTCCAAAACGAGACCATCGGCAGAATCGACGGGTCAAACCCGGCCGAGCTACCCGGGTTAGAAGCCTCAGAGTCGGGTTGAGCAGTCACGTTCACTCCCATCCCCTTTTGGACCTCTTCCCACCGTTGGAAATGCACGAAAATCGGCCTGTACACGGGGGAGGGTCCGCCCTCGAAGGCGGGACCGTCGGCAGAACCGCCGGGTCAAACCCGGCTGAGCTACCCGGCTTACAAGTCTCAAAGCCGGGTTGAGCAGTCACGTCCACCCCCATTCCCTTTTGGACCACTTCCCACGGTTGGAAATGCACGAAAATCGGCCTGTACACGGGAGAGGCACCCGCCTCGAAGACGAGACCGTCGGCAGAACCGCCGGGTCAAACCCGGCTGAGCTACCCGGCTCGGAAGCGCCAAAGTCGGTATGAGCAGTCACGTTCACTCCCATCCCCTTTTGGACCGCTTCCCACGGTACGAAATGCATGAAAATCGGCCTGTACACGGGGAGGCACCCGCCTCGAAGACGAGACCGTCGGCAGAACCGCCGGGTCAAACCCGGCTGAGCTACCCGGCTTACAAGTCTCAAAGTCGGGTTGAGCAGTCACATTCACTCCCATCGACTTTTGGGCAACTTCCCACGGTTCGAAATGCACAAAATTCGGCCTGAACACGGGGGACGCTCCCCCTCGAAGGCGAGGCCGTCGGCAGAACCGCCGGGTCAAACCCGGCTGAGCTACCCGGCTTAAAAGTCTCAAAGTCGGTATGAGCAGTCACATTCACCCCCATTCCCTTTTGGACCACTTCCCACGGTTGGAAATGCATGAAAATCGGCCTGGACACGGGGGAGGCTCCCCCTCGATGACGAGACCGTCGGCAGAACCGCCGGAACAAACCCGGCTGAGCTACCCGGCTTACAAGTCTCAAAGTCGGTATGAGCAGACACGTCCACCCCCATTCCCTTTTGGACCACTTCCCACCGTTGGAAATGCACGAAAATCGGCCTGTACACGGGGAGGCACCGGCCTCGAAGACGAGACCGTCGGCAGAACCGCCGGATCAAACCCGGCGAGCTACCCGGGTTAGAAGCCTCAGAGTCGGGTTGAGCAGTCACATTCACCCCCATCCCCTTTTGAACCTCTTCCCACCGTTGGAAATGCACGAAAATCGGCCTGTACACGGGGGAGGCCCCCTCTCGAAGACGAGACCGTCGCAGACCCGCCGGATCAAACCCGGCCGAGCTACACGGCTTACAAGTCTCGATGTCGGTATGAGCAGTCACGTCCACCCCCATTCCCTTTTGGACCACTTCCCACGGTACGAAATGCATGAAAATCGGCCTGTACACGGGGGAGGGAGCCGCCTCGAAGACGAGACCGTCGGCAGAACCGCCGGATCAAACCCGGCTGAGCTACCAGGCTCGGAAGCGCCAAAGTCGGTATGAGCAGTCACATTCACTCCCATCCCCTTTTGGGCCGCTTCCCACGGTTCGAAATGCACGAAAATCGGACTGAACACGGGGGAGGCTCCCCCCTCCAAAACGAGACCATCGGCAGAATCGACGGGTCAAACCCGGCCGAGCTACCCGGGTTAGAAGCCTCAGAGTCGGGTTGAGCAGTCACGTTCACTCCCATCCCCTTTTGGACCTCTTCCCACCGTTGGAAATGCACGAAAATCGGCCTGTACACGGGGGAGGGTCCGCCCTCGAAGGCGGGACCGTCGGCAGAACCGCCGGGTCAAACCCGGCTGAGCTACCCGGCTTACAAGTCTCAAAGCCGGGTTGAGCAGTCACGTCCACCCCCATTCCCTTTTGACCACTTCCCACGGTTGGAAATGCACGAAAATCGGCCTGTACACGGAGAGGCACCCGCCTCGAAGACGAGACCGTCGGCAGAACCGCCGGGTCAAACCCGGCTGAGCTACCCGGCTCGGAAGCGCCAAAGTCGGTATGAGCAGTCACGTTCACTCCCATCCCCTTTTGGACCGCTTCCCACGGTACGAAATGCATGAAAATCGGCCTGTACACGGGGAGGCACCCGCCTCGAAGACGAGACCGTCGGCAGAACCGCCGGGTCAAACCCGGCTGAGCTACCCGGCTTACAAGTCTCAAAGTCGGGTTGAGCAGTCACATTCACTCCCATCGACTTTTGGGCAACTTCCCACGGTTCGAATGCACAAAATTCGGCCTGAACACGGGGGACGCTCCCCCCCTCGAAGGCGAGGCCGTCGGCAGAACCGCCGGGTCAAACCCGGCTGAGCTACCCGGCTTAAAAGTCTCAAAGTCGGTATGAGCAGTCACATTCACCCCCATTCCCTTTTGGACCACTTCCCACGGTGGAAATGCATGAAAATCGGCCTGGACACGGGGAGGCTCCCCCCTCGATGACGAGACCGTCGGCAGAACCGCCGGAACAAACCCGGCTGAGCTACCCGGCTTACAAGTCTCAAAGTCGGTATGAGCAGACACGTCCACCCCCATTCCCTTTTGGACCACTTCCCACCGTTGGAAATGCACGAAAATCGGCCTGTACACGGGGAGGCACCGGCCTCGAAGACGAGACCGTCGGCAGAACCGCCGGATCAAACCCGGCGAGCTACCCGGGTTAGAAGCCTCAGAGTCGGGTTGAGCAGTCACATTCACCCCCCATCCCTTTTGAACCTCTTCCCACCGTTGGAAATGCACGAAAATCGGCCTGTACACGGGGGAGGCCCCCCTCTCGAAGACGAGACCGTCGGCAGACCCGCCGGATCAAACCCGGCCGAGCTACACGGCTTACAAGTCTCGATGTCGGTATGAGCAGTCACGTCCACCCCCATTCCCTTTTGGACCACTTCCCACGGTACGAAATGCATGAAAATCGGCCTGTACACGGGGGAGGGAGCCGCCTCGAAGACGAGACCGTCGGCAGAACCGCCGGATCAAACCCGGCTGAGCTACCAGGCTCGGAAGCGCCAAAGTCGGTATGAGCAGTCACATTCACTCCCATCCCCTTTTGGCCGCTTCCCACGGTTCGAAATGCACGAAAATCGGACTGAACACGGGGGAGGCTCCCCCCTCCAAAACGAGACCATCGGCAGAATCGACGGGTCAAACCCGGCCGAGCTACCCGGGTTAGAAGCCTCAGAGTCGGGTTGAGCAGTCACGTTCACCTCCCATCCCCTTTTGGACCTCTTCCCACCGTTGGAAATGCACGAAAATCGGCCTGTACACGGGGGAGGGTCCGCCCTCGAAGGCGGACCGTCGGCAGAACCGCCGGGTCAAACCCGGCTGAGCTACCCGGCTTACAAGTCTCAAAGCCGGGTTGAGCAGTCACGTCCACCCCCATTCCCTTTTGGACCACTTCCCACGGTTGGAAATGCACGAAAATCGGCCTGTACACGGAGAGGCACCCGCCTCGAAGACGAGACCGTCGGCAGAACCGCCGGGTCAAACCCGGCTGAGCTACCCGGCTCGGAAGCGCCAAAGTCGGTATGAGCAGTCACGTTCACTCCCATCCCCTTTTGGACCGCTTCCCACGGTACGAAATGCATGAAAATCGGCCTGTACACGGGGGAGGCACCCGCCTCGAAGACGAGACCGTCGGCAGAACCGCCGGGTCAAACCCGGCTGAGCTACCCGGCTTACAAGTCTCAAAGTCGGGTTGAGCAGTCACATTCACTCCCATCGACTTTTGGGCAACTTCCCACGGTTCGAAATGCACAAAATTCGGCCTGAACACGGGGACGCTCCCCCTCGAAGGCGAGGCCGTCGGCAGAACCGCCGGGTCAAACCCGGCTGAGCTACCCCCCCCCCCCCCCCCCCCCCCCCCCCCGGCTTAAAAGTCTCAAAGTCGGTATGAGCAGTCACATTCACCCCCATTCCTTTTGGACCACTTCCCACGGTTGGAAATGCATGAAAATCGGCCTGGACACGGGGGAGGCTCCCCCCTCGATGACGAGACCGTCGGCAGAACCGCCGGAACAAACCCGGCTGAGCTACCCGGCTTACAAGTCTCAAAGTCGGTATGAGCAGACACGTCCACCCCCATTCCCTTTTGGACCACTTCCCACCGTTGGAAATGCACGAAAATCGGCCTGTACACGGGGAGGCACCGGCCTCGAAGACGAGACCGTCGGCAGAACCGCCGGATCAAACCCGGCCGAGCTACCCGGGTTAGAAGCCTCAGAGTCGGGTTGAGCAGTCACATTCACCCCCATCCCCTTTTGAACCTCTTCCCACCGTTGGAAATGCACGAAAATCGGCCTGTACACGGGGGAGGCCCCCCTCTCGAAGACGAGACCGTCGGCAGACCCGCCGGATCAAACCGGCCGAGCTACACGGCTTACAAGTCTCGATGTCGGTATGAGCAGTCACGTCCACCCCCATTCCCTTTTGGACCACTTCCCACGGTACGAAATGCATGAAAATCGGCCTGTACACGGGGGAGGGAGCCGCCTCGAAGACGAGACCGTCGGCAGAACCGCCGGATCAAACCCGGCTGAGCTACCAGGCTCGGAAGCGCCAAAGTCGGTATGAGCAGTCACATTCACTCCCATCCCCTTTTGGGCCGCTTCCCACGGTTCGAAATGCACGAAAATCGGACTGAACACGGGGGAGGCTCCCCCCTCCAAAACGAGACCATCGGCAGAATCGACGGGTCAAACCCGCCGAGCTACCCGGGTTAGAAGCCTCAGAGTCGGGTTGAGCAGTCACGTTCACTCCCATCCCCTTTTGGACCTCTTCCCACCGTTGGAAATGCACGAAAATCGGCCTGTACACGGGGGAGGGTCCGCCCTCGAAGGCGGGACCGTCGGCAGAACCGCCGGGTCAAACCCGGCTGAGCTACCCGGCTTACAAGTCTCAAAGCCGGGTTGAGCAGTCACGTCCACCCCCATTCCCTTTTGGACCACTTCCCACGGTTGGAAATGCACGAAAATCGGCCTGTACACGGGAGAGGCACCCGCCTCGAAGACGAGACCGTCGGCAGAACCGCCGGGTCAAACCCGGCTGAGCTACCCGGCTCGGAAGCGCCAAAGTCGGTATGAGCAGTCACGTTCACTCCCATCCCCTTTTGGACCGCTTCCCACGGTACGAAATGCATGAAAATCGGCCTGTACACGGGGGAGGCACCCGCCTCGAAGACGAGACCGTCGGCAGAACCGCCGGGTCAAACCCGGCTGAGCTACCCGGCTTACAAGTCTCAAAGTCGGGTTGAGCAGTCACATTCACTCCCATCGACTTTTGGGCAACTTCCCACGGTTCGAAATGCACAAAATTCGGCCTGAACACGGGGGACGCTCCCCCCTCGAAGGCGAGGCCGTCGGCAGAACCGCCGGGTCAAACCCGGCTGAGCTACCCGGCTTAAAAGTCTCAAAGTCGGTATGAGCAGTCACATTCACCCCCATTCCCTTTTGGACCACTTCCCACGGTTGGAAATGCATGAAAATCGGCCTGGACACGGGGGAGGCTCCCCCCTCGATGACGAGACCGTCGGCAGAACCGCCGGAACAAACCCGGCTGAGCTACCCGGCTTACAAGTCTCAAAGTCGGTATGAGCAGACACGTCCACCCCCATTCCCTTTTGGACCACTTCCCACCGTTGGAAATGCACGAAAATCGGCCTGTACACGGGGGAGGCACCGGCCTCGAAGACGAGACCGTCGGCAGAACCGCCGGATCAAACCCGCCGAGCTACCCGGGTTAGAAGCCTCAGAGTCGGGTTGAGCAGTCACATTCACCCCCATCCCCTTTGAACCTCTTCCCACCGTTGGAAATGCACGAAAATCGGCCTGTACACGGGGGAGGCCCCCCTCTCGAAGACGAGACCGTCGGCAGACCCGACGGATCAAACCCGGCCGAGCTACACGGCTTACAAGTCTCGATGTCGGTATGAGCAGTCACGTCCACCCCCATTCCCTTTTGGACCACTTCCCACGGTACGAAATGCATGAAAATCGGCCTGTACACGGGGGAGGGAGCCGCCTCGAAGACGAGACCGTCGGCAGAACCGCCGGATCAAACCCGGCTGAGCTACCAGGCTCGGAAGCGCCAAAGTCGGTATGAGCAGTCACATTCACTCCCATCCCCTTTTGGGCCGCTTCCCACGGTTCGAAATGCACGAAAATCGGACTGAACACGGGGGAGGCTCCCCCCTCCAAAACGAGACCATCGGCAGAATCGACGGGTCAAACCCGGCCGAGCTACCCGGGTTAGAAGCCTCAGAGTCGGGTTGAGCAGTCACGTTCACTCCCATCCCCTTTTGGACCTCTTCCCACCGTTGGAAATGCACGAAAATCGGCCTGTACACGGGGGAGGGTCCGCCCTCGAAGGCGGGACCGTCGGCAGAACCGCCGGGTCAAACCCGGCTGAGCTACCCGGCTTACAAGTCTCAAAGCCGGGTTGAGCAGTCACGTCCACCCCCATTCCCTTTTGGACCACTTCCCACGGTTGGAAATGCACGAAAATCGGCCTGTACACGGGAGAGGCACCCGCCTCGAAGACGAGACCGTCGGCAGAACCGCCGGGTCAAACCCGGCTGAGCTACCCGGCTCGGAAGCGCCAAAGTCGGTATGAGCAGTCACGTTCACTCCCATCCCCTTTTGGACCGCTTCCCACGGTACGAAATGCATGAAAATCGGCCTGTACACGGGGGAGGCACCCGCCTCGAAGACGAGACCGTCGGCAGAACCGCCGGGTCAAACCCGGCTGAGCTACCAGGCTCGGAAGCGCCAAAGTCGGTATGAGCAGTCACATTCACTCCCATCCCCTTTTGGCCGCTTCCCACGGTTCGAAATGCACGAAAATCGGACTGAACACGGGGGAGGCTCCCCCCTCCAAAACGAGACCATCGGCAGAATCGACGGGTCAAACCCGGCCGAGCTACCCGGGTTAGAAGCCTCAGAGTCGGGTTGAGCAGTCACGTTCACTCCCATCCCCTTTTGGACCTCTTCCCACCGTTGGAAATGCACGAAAATCGGCCTGTACACGGGGGAGGGTCCGCCCTCGAAGGCGGGACCGTCGGCAGAACCGCCGGGTCAAACCCGGCTGAGCTACCCGGCTTACAAGTCTCAAAGCCGGGTTGAGCAGTCACGTCCACCCCCATTCCCTTTTGGACCACTTCCCACGGTTGGAAATGCACGAAAATCGGCCTGTACACGGGAGAGGCACCCGCCTCGAAGACGAGACCGTCGGCAGAACCGCCGGGTCAAACCCGGCTGAGCTACCCGGCTCGGAAGCGCCAAAGTCGGTATGAGCAGTCACGTTCACTCCCATCCCCTTTTGGACCGCTTCCCACGGTACGAAATGCATGAAAATCGGCCTGTACACGGGGGAGGCACCCGCCTCGAAGACGAGACCGTCGGCAGAACCGCCGGGTCAAACCCGGCTGAGCTACCCGGCTTACAAGTCTCAAAGTCGGGTTGAGCAGTCACATTCACTCCCATCGACTTTTGGGCAACTTCCCACGGTTCGAAATGCACAAAATTCGGCCTGAACACGGGGGACGCTCCCCCCTCGAAGGCGAGGCCGTCGGCAGAACCGCCGGGTCAAACCCGGCTGAGCTACCCGGCTTAAAAGTCTCAAAGTCGGTATGAGCAGTCACATTCACCCCCATTCCCTTTTGGACCACTTCCCACGGTTGGAAATGCATGAAAATCGGCCTGGACACGGGGGAGGCTCCCCCCTCGATGACGAGACCGTCGGCAGAACCGCCGGAACAAACCCGCTGAGCTACCCGGCTTACAAGTCTCAAAGTCGGTATGAGCAGACACGTCCACCCCCATTCCCTTTTGGACCACTTCCCACCGTTGGAAATGCACGAAAATCGGCCTGTACACGGGGGAGGCACCGGCCTCGAAGACGAGACCGTCGGCAGAACCGCCGGATCAAACCCGGCCGAGCTACCCGGGTTAGAAGCCTCAGAGTCGGGTTGAGCAGTCACATTCACCCCCATCCCCTTTTGAACCTCTTCCCACCGTTGGAAATGCACGAAAATCGGCCTGTACACGGGGGAGGCCCCCCTCTCGAAGACGAGACCGTCGGCAGACCCGACGGATCAAACCCGGCCGAGCTACACGGCTTACAAGTCTCGATGTCGGTATGAGCAGTCACGTCCACCCCCATTCCCTTTTGGACCACTTCCCACGGTACGAAATGCATGAAAATCGGCCTGTACACGGGGGAGGGAGCCGCCTCGAAGACGAGACCGTCGGCAGAACCGCCGGATCAAACCCGGCTGAGCTACCAGGCTCGGAAGCGCCAAAGTCGGTATGAGCAGTCACATTCACTCCCATCCCCTTTTGGGCCGCTTCCCACGGTTCGAAATGCACGAAAATCGGACTGAACACGGGGGAGGCTCCCCCCTCCAAAACGAGACCATCGGCAGAATCGACGGGTCAAACCCGGCCGAGCTACCCGGGTTAGAAGCCTCAGAGTCGGGTTGAGCAGTCACGTTCACTCCCATCCCCTTTTGGACCTCTTCCCACCGTTGGAAATGCACGAAAATCGGCCTGTACACGGGGGAGGGTCCGCCCTCGAAGGCGGGACCGTCGGCAGAACCGCCGGGTCAAACCCGGCTGAGCTACCCGGCTTACAAGTCTCAAAGCCGGGTTGAGCAGTCACGTCCACCCCCATTCCCTTTTGGACCACTTCCCACGGTTGGAAATGCACGAAAATCGGCCTGTACACGGGAGAGGCACCCGCCTCGAAGACGAGACCGTCGGCAGAACCGCCGGGTCAAACCCGGCTGAGCTACCCGGCTCGGAAGCGCCAAAGTCGGTATGAGCAGTCACGTTCACTCCCATCCCCTTTTGGACCGCTTCCCACGGTACGAAATGCATGAAAATCGGCCTGTACACGGGGGAGGCACCCCGCCTCGAAGACGAGACCGTCGGCAGAACCGCCGGGTCAAACCCGGCTGAGCTACCCGGCTTACAAGTCTCAAAGTCGGGTTGAGCAGTCACATTCACTCCCATCGACTTTTGGGCAACTTCCCACGGTTCGAAATGCACAAAATTCGGCCTGAACACGGGGACGCTCCCCCCTCGAAGGCGAGGCCGTCGGCAGAACCGCCGGGTCAAACCCGGCTGAGCTACCCGGCTTAAAAGTCTCAAAGTCGGTATGAGCAGTCACATTCACCCCCATTCCCTTTTGGACCACTTCCCACGGTTGGAAATGCATGAAAATCGGCCTGGACACGGGGGAGGCTCCCCCCTCGATGACGAGACCGTCGGCAGAACCGCCGGAACAAACCCGGCTGAGCTACCCGGCTTACAAGTCTCAAAGTCGGTATGAGCAGACACGTCCACCCCCATTCCCTTTTGGACCACTTCCCACCGTTGGAAATGCACGAAAATCGGCCTGTACACGGGGGAGGCACCGGCCTCGAAGACGAGACCGTCGGCAGAACCGCCGGATCAAACCCGGCCGAGCTACCCCGGGTTAGAAGCCTCAGAGTCGGGTTGAGCAGTCACATTCACCCCCATCCCCTTTTGAACCTCTTCCCACCGTTGAAATGCACGAAAATCGGCCTGTACACGGGGAGGCCCCCCTCTCGAAGACGAGACCGTCGGCAGACCCGCCGGATCAAACCCGGCCGAGCTACACGGCTTACAAGTCTCGATGTCGGTATGAGCAGTCACGTCCACCCCCATTCCCTTTTGGACCACTTCCCACGGTACGAAATGCATGAAAATCGGCCTGTACACGGGGGAGGGAGCCGCCTCGAAGACGAGACCGTCGGCAGAACCGCCGGATCAAACCGGCTGAGCTACCAGGCTCGGAAGCGCCAAAGTCGGTATGAGCAGTCACATTCACTCCCATCCCCTTTTGGGCCGCTTCCCACGGTTCGAAATGCACGAAAATCGGACTGAACACGGGGGAGGCTCCCCCCTCCAAAACGAGACCATCGGCAGAATCGACGGGTCAAACCCGGCCGAGCTACCCGGGTTAGAAGCCTCAGAGTCGGGTTGAGCAGTCACGTTCACTCCCATCCCCTTTTGGACCTCTTCCCACCGTTGGAAATGCACGAAAATCGGCCTGTACACGGGGGAGGGTCCGCCCTCGAAGGCGGGACCGTCGGCAGAACCGCCGGGTCAAACCCGGCTGAGCTACCCGGCTTACAAGTCTCAAAGCCGGGTTGAGCAGTCACGTCCACCCCCATTCCCTTTTGGACCACTTCCCACGGTTGGAAATGCACGAAAATCGGCCTGTACACGGGAGAGGCACCCGCCTCGAAGACGAGACCGTCGGCAGAACCGCCGGGTCAAACCCGGCTGAGCTACCCGGCTCGGAAGCGCCAAAGTCGGTATGAGCAGTCACGTTCACTCCCATCCCCTTTTGACCGCTTCCCACGGTACGAAATGCATGAAAATCGGCCTGTACACGGGGGAGGCACCCGCCTCGAAGACGAGACCGTCGGCAGAACCGCCGGGTCAAACCCGGCTGAGCTACCCGGCTTACAAGTCTCAAAGTCGGGTTGAGCAGTCACATTCACTCCCATCGACTTTTGGGCAACTTCCCACGGTTCGAAATGCACAAAATTCGGCCTGAACACGGG
>NW_027311208.1:0-33260 GCF_047496795.1 Chiloscyllium punctatum | reverse complement strand
TACCCCCACACACCCCTCACTGTACCCCCCCACACTCCCTCACTGTACCCCCCCCCACTCCCTCACTGTACCCCCCACACTCCCTCACTGTACCCCCCCACACTCCCTCACTGTACCCCCCCCACACACACCCTCACTGTACCCCCCCACACTCCCTCACTGTACCCCCCCACACACCCCTCACTGTACCCCCCACACACCCTCACTGTACCCCCCCCACACCACCCTCACTGTACCCCCCCCACACTCCCTCACTGTACCCCCCACACTCCCTCACTGTACACCCCCCACTCCCTCACTGTACCCCCCACACTCCCTCACTGTACCCCCCCCACACACACCCTCACTGTACCCCCCCCCACACTCCCTCACTGTACGCCCCACACTCCCTCACTGTACCCCCCACACTCGCTCACTGTACCCCCCCACACACCCTCACTGTACCACCCCCACACTCCCTCACTGTACCCCCCCACACTCCCTCACTATACCCCCCACACTCCCTCACTGTACCCCCCACACTCCCTCACTGTACCCCCCACACTCCCTCACTGTACCCCCCACACACACCCTCACTGTACCCCCCCACACACACCCTCACTGTACCCCCCACACTCCCTCACTGTACCCCCCCACACACTCCCTCACTGTACCCCCCACACTCCCTCACTGAACCCCCCCACACTCCCTCACTGTACCCCCCACACTCCCTCACTGTACCCCCCACACTCCCTCACTGTACCCCCCCACACACTGCCTCACTGTACCCCCCACACTCCCCTCAATGTAGCCCCCCCACACTCCCTCACTGTACCCCCCCACACACACCCTCACTTGACCCCCCACACTCCCTCACTGTACCCCCAACACACACCCTCACTGTACCCCCCCCACACTCCCTCACTGTACCCCCCCCCACACACACCTCAGTGTACCCCCCCCCACACTCCCTCACTGTACCCCCTACACTCCCTCACTGTACCCCCCCCACACTCCCTCACTGTACCCCCCCACACACACCCTCACTGTACCCCCCCCCACACTCCCTCACTGTACCCCCTACACTCCCTCACTGTACCCCCCCACACTCCCTCAATGTACCCCCCACACACCCTCACTGTACCCCCCACACTCCCTCACTGTACCCCCACACACTCCCTCACTGTACCCCCCACACTCCCTCACTGTACCCCCCCCACACTCCCTTCACTGTACCCCCCACACTCCCTCACTGTACCCCCCACACTCCCTCACTGTACCGCCCCCACACACCCTTACTGTACCCCCCACACTCCCTCACTGTACCCCCCACACACCCTCACTGTACCCCCCACACACCCTCACTGTACCCCCCCCACACACACCCTCACTGTACCCCCCCCACACACTCCCTCACTGTACCCTCCACACACCCTCACTGTACCCCCCCCCCACACTCCCTCACTGTACCCCCCACACACCCTTCACTGTACCCCCCACACACACCCTCACTGTACCCCCACACTCCCTCACTGTACCCCCCCCACTCCCTCACTGTACCCCCCACACACCCTCACTGTACACCCCCCACACACCCTCACTGTACACCCCACACTCCCTCACTGTACCCCCCACACTCCCTCACTGTATCCCCCCACACTCCCTCACTGTACCCCCCACACACACCCTCACTGTACCCCCCCCACACACCCTCACTGTACCCCCCACACTCCCTCACTGTACCCCCCACACTCCCTCACTGTACCCCCCACACACACTCTCACTGTACCCCCCCCAGACTCCCTCACGGTACCCCCCCCCCACACACTCCCTCACTGTACCCCCCACACTCCCACACTGTACCCCCCACACACCCTCACTGTACCCCCCACACTCCCTCACTGTACCCCCCACACACCCTCACTGTACCCCCCACACACCCTCACTGTACCCCGCCCCCACACACCCTCACTGTACCCCCCCACACTCCCTCACTGTACCCCCCACACTCCCTTCACTGTACCCCCCCCACACACACCCTCACTGTACCCCCCACACTCCCTCACTGTACCCCCCCACACACCCTCACTGTACCCCCCACACACCCTCACTGTACCCCCCCACACACCCTCACTGTACCCCCCCACACTCCCTCACTGTACCCCCCCACACTCCCTCACTGTACACCCCCCACTCCCTCACTGTACCCCCCACACTCCCTCACTGTACCCCCCCCCACACACACCCTCACTGTACCCCCCCCCACACTCCCTCACTGTACGCCCCCACACTCCCTCACTGTACCACCCCCACACTCCCTCACTGTACCCCCCACACTCCTCACTGTACCCCCCACCCTCCTCACTGTACCCCCCACACACACCCTCACTGTACCCCCCACACACACCCTCACTGTACCCCTCACACTCCCTCACTGTACCCCCCACACACTCCCTCACTGTACCCCCCCACACTCCCTCACTGTACCCCCCACACTCCCTCACTGTACCCCCACACACACCCTCACTGTACCCCCCACACTCCCTCACTGTACCCCCCCACACACTGCCTCACTGTACCCCCCACACTCCCTCACTGTACCCCCCACACTCCCTCACTGTACCCCCCCACACTCCCTCACTGTACCCCCCCACACACCCTCACTGTACCCCCCACACTCCCTCACTGTAACCCCCACCCACACTCCCTCACTGTACCCCCCACACACCCTCACTGTACCCCCCCCCACACTCCCTCACTGTACCCCCCCACACTCCCTCACTGTACCCCCCACCCACACTCCCTCACTGTAGCCCCCACACTCCCTCACTGTACCCCCCCACACTCCCTCACTGTACCCCCCCCCCACACACCCTCACTGTACCCCCCACACACCATCACTGTACCCCCCACACTCCCTCACTGTACCCCCCCACACTCCCTCACTGTACCCCCCACACCCCTTCACTGTACCCCCCCCACACACCCTCACTGTACCCCCCCACACTCCCTCACTGTACCCCCAACACTTCTTCACTGTACCCCCCACACTCCTTCACTGTACCCCCCTACACTCCCTCACTGTACCCCCCACACTCCCTCACTGTACCCCCCACACACCCTCACTGTACCCCCCCACACTCCCGTCACTGTACCCCCTACACACCCTCACTGTACCCCCCCCCACACACCCTCACTGTACCCCCCCACACACCCTCACTGTACCCCCCCCCACATCGCTCACTGTACCCCCCCCCCACATCGCTCACTGTACCCCCCCACACATCGCTCACTGTACCCCCCCCACATCGCTCACTGTGCCCCCCCACATTGCTCACTGTACCCACCCCACACATCGCTCACTGTACCCCCCCCCCACACACTCCCTCACTGTACCCCCCACACTCCCTCACTGTACCCCCCCACACTCCCTCACTGTACCCCCCCACACACACCCTCACTGTACCCCCCCCACACTCCCTCACTGGACCCCCCCACACACTCCCCTCACTGTACCCCTCCCCCCCCCCCCACACTCCCTCACTGTACCCCCCCACACTCCCTCACTGTACCCCCCCCCACACTCCCTCACTGTACCCCCCACACTCCCTCACTGTACCCCCCCACACACCCTCACTGTACCCCCCACACAAACCCTCACTGTACCCCCCCCCCACACTCCCTCACTGTACCCCCCCACACACTCCCTCGCTGTACCCCCACACACACCCTCACTGTACCCCCCACACTCCCTCACTGTACACCCCCACACACCCTCACTGTACCCCCCCCACACACCCTCACTGTACCCCCCACACTCCCTCACTGTACCCCCCCACACACTCCCTCACTGTACTCCCCCACACTCCCTCACAGTACCCCCCCCACACTCCCTCACTGTACCCCCCACACACCCTCACTGTACCCCCCCACACTCCCTCACTGTACCCCCCCCACACACCCTCACTGTACCCCCCACACACACCCTCACTGTACCCCCCACACTCCCTCACTGTACCCCCCCACACACTCCCTCACTGTACCCCACACACACCCTCACTGTACACCCCACACACACCCTCACTGTGCCCCCCCCACACTCCCTCACTGTACCCCCCACACTCCCTCACTGTACCCCCCCCACACACCCTCACTGTACCCCCACACACCCTCACTGTACCCCCCACACTCCCTCACTGTACCCCCCCACACTCCCTCACTGTACCCCCCCACACTCCCTCACTGTACCCCCCACACTCCCTCACTGTACCCCCCCACACACACCCTCACTGTACCCCCCACACTCCCTCACTGTACCCCCCACACTCCCTCACTGTACCCCCCCCACACACCCTCACTGCACCCCCCACACACCCTCACTGTACCCCCACAGACTCCCTCACTGTATCCCCACACTCCCTCACTGTACCCCCCACACTCCCTCACTGTACCCCCTACACTCCCTCACTGTACCCCCCCACACACCCTCACTGTACCCCCCCCCACACTCCCTCACTGTACCCCCCACACTCCGTCACTGTACCCCCCACACACCCTCACTGTACCCCCCCCCCCACACTCCCTCACTGTACCCCCCACACACCCTCACTGTACCCCCCACACTCCCTCACTGTACCCCCCCACACTCCCTCACTGTACCCCCCACACACCCTCACTGTACCCCCCACACTCCCGTCACTGTACCCCCCTACACACCCTCACTGTACCTCCCCCCCACACACACCCTCACTGTACCCCCCCACACACCCTCACTGTACCCCCCACACTCCCTCACTGTACCCCCCACACTCCCTCACTGTACCCCCCATACACCCTCACTGTACACCCCCCACACTCCCTCACTGTACCCCCCCCCACTCCCTCACTGTACCCCCCCCCCACACTCCCTCACTGTACCCCCCCACACTCCCTCACTGTACCCCCCCCACACTCCCTCACTGTACCCCCCACACACTCCCTCACTGTACCCCCCACACTCCCTCACTGTACCCCCCCCACACTCCCTCACTGTACCCCCACACACTCCCTCACTGTACCCCCCACACTCCCTCACTGTACCCCCCACACTCCGTCACTGTACCCCCCACACACTCCCTCACTGTACCCCCCACACACCCTCACTGTACCCCCCACACTCCCTCACTGTACCCCCCAGACACCCTCACTGTCCCCCCCACACTCCCTCACTGTACCCCCCCACACTCCCTCACTATACCCCCCCACACTCCTTCACTGTACCCCCCACACACCCTCACTGTACTCCCCCCCACACACCCTCACTGTACCCCCCCCCACACACCCTCACTGTACCCCCCACACCCCCTCACTGTACCCCCCCCACACACCCTCACTGTACCCCCCCCACACTCCCTCACTGTACCCCCCCCACACACCCTCACTGTACCCCCCCCACACTCCCTCACTGTACCCCCCCACACACCCTCACTGTACCCCCCCCACACTCCCTCACTGTACCCCCCCCACACACCCTCACTGTACCCCCGCACACTCCCTCACTGTAGCCCCCCACACTCCCTCACTGTACCCCCCCCACACTCCCTCACTGTACCCCCACACTCCCTCACTGTAACCCCCACACTCCCTCACTGTACCCCCCACACACGCTCACTCTACCCCCCCACACACACCCTCACTGTACCCCCCCCACACTCCCTCACTGTACCCCCCACACTCCCTCACTGTAAACCCACACTCCCTCACTGTACCCCCCACACACCCTCACTGCTACCCCCCCCACACACCCTCACTGTACCCCCCCACACTCCCTCACTGTACCCCCCACACTCCCTCACTGTCCCCCCCCACACTCCCTCACTGTAGCCCCCACACTCCCTCACTGTACCCCCCCCCCACACACCCTCACTGTACCCCCCACACTCCCTCACTGTACCCCCCACACTCCCTCACTGTACCCCCCCCACACACCCTCACTGTACCCCCCCACACACTCCCTCACTGTACCCCCCCACACACTCACTCACTGTACCCCCCCCACACACCCTCACTGTACCCCCCACACACACCCTCACTGTACCCCCCACACACACCCTCACTGTACCCCCCCCCCCCCCCCTCCCCCCCCCCCCCCCCCACACCCACCCCTCACTGTACACCCCCCCACACTCCCTCACTGTACCCCCCCACACTCCCTCACTGTACCCCCCACACTCCCTCACTGTACCCCCACACACTCCCTCACTGTACCCCCCCACACTCCCTCACTGTACCCCCCACACACACCCTCACTGTACCCCCCCACACTCCCTCACTGTACCCCCCCCACACTCCCTCACTGTACCCCCCACACTCCCTCACTGTACCCCCCACACTCCCTCACTGTACCCCCCCCACACACCCTCACTGTACCCCCCACACTCCCTCACTGTACCCCCCACACTCCCTCACTGTACCCCCCCCACACATCCCTCACAGTACCCCCCACACACTCCCTCACTGTACCCCCCCACACACTCACTCACTGTACCCCCCCACACACCCTCACTGTACCCCCCACACACACCCTCACTGTACCCCCCACACACACCCTCACTGTACCCCCCCACACACCCTCACTGTACACCCCCCCACACTCCCTCACTGTACCCCCCACACACTCCCTCACTGTACCCCCCACACTCCCTCACTGTACCCCCCCCACACTCCCTCACTGTACCCCCCACACTCCCTCACTGTACCCCCACACACTCCCTCACTGTACCCCCAACACTCCCTCACTGTACCCCCCCACACTCCCTCACTGTACCCCCCCCACACACCCTCACTGTACCCCCCCACACTCCCTCACTGTACCCCCCCACACTCTCTCACTGTACCCCCCCCACACTCCCCTCACTGTACCCCCCCCACACTCCCCTCACTGTACCCCCCCACACTCCCTCACTGTACCCCGCCACACTCCCTCACTGTACCCCCCACACACACCCTCACTGTACCCCCCACACACTCCCTCACTGTACCCCCCCACACTCCCTCACTGTACCCCCACACACTCCCTCACTGTACCCCCCCACACTCCCTCACTGTACCCCCCCACACACCCTCACTGTACCCCCCCACACTCCCTCACTGTACCCCCCTCACACTCCCTCACTGTACCCCCCCACACTCCCTCACTGTACCCCCACACACCCTCACTGTACCCCCCCACACTCCCTCACTGTACCCCCCCCCACACTCCCTCACTGTACCCCCCCACACTCCCTCACTGTACCCCCCCACACTCCCTCACTGTACCCCCCACACACACCCTCACTGTACCCCCAAACACTCCCTCACTGTACCCCCCCACACTCCCTCACTGTACCCCACACACACCCTCACTGTACCCCCCAAACACTCCCTCACTGTACCCCCCAACACTCCCTCACTGTACCCCCCCACACTCCCTCACTGTACCCCCCACACTCCCTCACTGTACCCCCCCACACTCCCTCACTGTACCCCCCCACACACTCCCTCACTGTACCCCCCACAAACTCCCTCACTGTACACCCCACACACACTCACTTTACCCCCCACACACACCCTCACTGTACCCCCCACACTCCCCTCACTGTACCCCCCCACACTCACTCACTGTACCCCCCACACTCCCTCACTGTACCCCCCCACACACTCCCTCACTGTACCCCCCCCACACACCCACACTGTACCCCCCACACTCACTCACTGTACCCCCCCACACACACCCTCACTGTACCCCCCCCCACACTCCCTCACTGTACCGCCCCACACACCCTCACTGTACCCCCCCACACACCCTCACTGTACCCCCCCACACTCCCTCACTGTACCCCCCCCACACTCCCTCACTGTACCCCCCTACACACCCTCACTGTAACCCCCACACTCCCTCACTGTACCCTCCCCACACTCCCTCACTGTACCCCCCACACACCCTCACTGTACCCCCCACACTCCCTCACTGTACCCCCCACACACCCTCACTGTACCCCCCCCACACTCCCTCACTGTACCCCCCCACACTCCCTCACTGTACCCCCCCTACACACCCTCACTGTAACCCCCACACTCCCTCACTGTACCCTCCCACACTCCCTCACTGTACCCCCCACACACCCTCACTGTACCCCCCACACTCCCTCACTGTACCCCCCACACTCCCTCACTGTACCCCCCCCACACTCCCTCACTGTACCCACCACACTCCCTCACTGTACCACCCCCCCCCACACTCCCTCACTGTACCCCCCACACTCCCTCACTGTACCCCCCCACACACCCTCACTGTACCCCCCCACACTCCCTCACTATAGCCCCCCCACACTCCCTCACTGTACGCCCCCACACACCCTCACTGTACCCCCCCACACTCCCTCACTATACCCCCCCACACTCCCTCACTGTACCCTCCCACACTCCCTCACTGTACCCCCCCCACACTCCCTCACTGTACCCACCACACTCCCTCACTGTACCACCCCCCCCCCACACTCCCTCACTGTACCCCCCACACTCCCTCACTGTACCCCCCACACTCCCTCACTGTACCCCCCACACACCCTCACTGTACCCCCCACACTCCGTCACTGTACCCCCCCACACACCCTCACTGTACCCCCCCCCCCCCACACTCCCTCACTGTACCCCCCCACACTCCCTCACTGTACCCCCCACACTCCCTCACTGTACCCCCCCACACTCCCTCACTGTACCCCCCCACACTCCCTCACTGTACCCCCCCACATACACCCTCACTGTACCCCCCCCACACTCCCTCACTGTACCCCCCCCACACTCCCTCACTGTACCCCCCACACTCCCTCACTGTACCCCGCCACACTCCCTCACTGTACCCCCCACACACACCCTCACTGTACCCCCACACACTCCCTCACTGTACCCCCCACACTCCCTCACTGTACCCCCAACACTCCCTCACTGTACCCCCCACACTCCCTCACTGTACCCCCCACACACCCTCACTGTACCCCCCCACACTCCCTCACTGTACCCCCTCACACTCCCTCACTGTACCCCCCCACACTCCCTCACTGTACTCCCCACACACCCTCACTGTACCCCCCCACACTCCCTCACTGTACCCCCCCCCACACTCCCTCACTGTACCCCCCACACTCCCTCACTGTACCCCCCCACACTCCCTCACTGTACCCCCCACACACACCCTCACTGTACCCCCCAAACACTCCCTCACTGTACCCCCCACACTCCCTCACGGTACCCCCCCCCAACACTCCCTCACTGTACCCCCCACACACTCCCTCACTGTACCCCCCACAAACTCCCTCACTGTACACCCCACACACACTCACTTTACCCCCCACACACACCCTCACTGTACCCCCCACACTCCCTCACTGTACCCCCCACACTCACTCACTGTACCCCCCCACACTCCCTCACTGTACCCCCCCACACACTCCCTCACTGTACCCCCCCCACACACCCACACTGTACCCCCCACACTCACTCACTGTACCCCCCACACACACCCTCACTGTACCCCCCCCACACTCCCTCACTGTACGCCCCCACACACCCTCACTGTACCCCCCCACACTCCCTCACTGTACCCCCCACACTCCCTCACTGTACCCCCCCCACACTCCCTCACTGTACCCCCCTACACACCCTCACTGTAACCCCCCACACTCCCTCACTGTACCCTCCCACACTCCCTCACTGTACCCCCCACACACCCTCACTGTACCCCCCACACTCCCTCACTGTACCCTCCCACACTCCCTCACTGTACCCCCCCCACACTCCCTCACTGTACCCACCACACTCCCTCACTGTACCACCCCCCCCCACACTCCCTCACTGTACCCCCCACACTCCCTCACTGTACCCCCCCCACACACCCTCACTGTACCCCCCCACACTCCCTCACTATAGCCCCCCCCACACTCCCTCACTGTACGCCCCCACACACCCTCACTGTACCCCCCCACACTCCCTCACTATACCCCCCCACACTCCCTCACTGTACCCTCCCACACTCCCTCACTGTACCCCCCCCACACTCCCTCACTGTACCCACCACACTCCCCTCACTGTGCCACCCCCCCCCACACTCCCTCACTGTACCCCCCACACTCCCTCACTGTACCCCCCCACACACCCTCACTGTACCCCCCACACTCCGTCACTGTACCCCCCACACACCCTCACTGTACCCCCCCCCCACACTCCCTCACTGTACCCCCCACACTCCCTCACTGTACCCCCCACACTCCCTCACTGTACCCCCCACACACACCCTCACTGTACCCCCCCACACACTCCCTCACTGTACCCCCTACACTCCCTCACTGTACCCCCCACACACCCTCACTGTACCCCCCCCCACACTCCCTCACTGTACCCCCCACACTCCCTCACTGTACCCCCCACACACCCTCACTGTACCCCCCACACACACCCTCACTGTACCCCCCCACACACTCCCTCACTGTACCCCCACACACACCCTCACTGTACCCCCCCACACTCCCTCACTGTACTCCCCCACACACCCTCACTGTGCCCCCCCACACTCCCTCACTGTACCCCCCCACACTCCCTCACTGTACCCCCCCCACACACCCTCACTGTACCCCCACACACCCTCACTGTACCCCCCACACTCCCTCACTGTACCCCCCCACACTCCCTCACTGTACCCCCCCACACTCCCTCACTGTACCCCCCCACACTCCCTCACTGTACCCCCCACACACACCCTCACTGTACCCCCCACACTCCCTCACTGTACCCCCACACTCCCTCACTGTACCCCCCCCACACACCCTCACTGCACCCCCCACACACCCTCACTGTACCCCACAGACTCCCTCACTGTATCCCCACACTCCCTCACTGTACCCCCCACACTCCCTCACTGTACCCCCTACACTCCCTCACTGTACCCCCCCACACACCCTCACTGTACCCCCCCCACACTCCCTCACTGTACCCCCCACACTCCGTCACTGTACCCCCCACACACCCTCACTGTACCCCCCCCCCACACTCCCTCACTGTACCCCCCACACACCCTCACTGTACCCCCCACACTCCCTCACTGTACCCCCCCACACACCCTCACTGTACCCCCCACACTCCGTCACTGTACCCCCTACACACCCTCACTGTACCCCCCCCCACACACCCTCACTGTACCCCCCACACTCCCTCACTGTACCCCCCCACACTCCCTCACTGTACCCCCCATACACCCTCACTGTACACCCCCACACTCCCTCACTGTACCCCCCCCCACACTCCCTCACTGTACCCCCCCCCCACACTCCCTCACTGTACCCCCCCACACTCCCTCACTGTACCCCCCCCACACTCCCTCACTGTACCCCCACACACTCCCTCACTGTACCCCCCACACTCCCTCACTGTACCCCCCCCACACTCCCTCACTGTACCCCCACACACTCCCTCACTGTACCCCCCACACTCCCTCACTGTACCCCCCCACACTCCCTCACTGTACCCCCCCCACACTCCGTCACTGTACCCCCACACACTCCCTCACTGTACCCCCCACACACCCTCACTGTACCCCCCACACTCCCTCACTGTACCCCCCAGACACCCTCACTGTACCCCCCCACACTCCCTCACTGTACCCCCCCACACTCCCTCACTATACCCCCCCACACTCCTTCACTGTACCCCCCACACACCCTCACTGTACTCCCCCCACACACCCTCACTGTACCCCCCCCACACACCCTCACTGTACCCCCCACACCCCCTCACTGTACCCCCCCCACACACCCTCACTGTACCCCCCCCACACTCCCTCACTGTACCCCCCCCACACACCCTCACTGTACCCCCCCCACACTCCCTCACTGTACCCCCCCCACACACCCTCACTGTACCCCCCCCACACTCCCTCACTGTACCCCCCCCACACACCCTCACTGTACCCCCGCACACTCCCTCACTGTACCCCCCACACTCCCTCACTGTACCCCCCCACACTCCCTCACTGTACCCCCCACACACCCTCACTGTACCCCCCCACACACTCCCTCACTGTACCCCCCCACACTCCCTCACTGTACCCCCAACACTCCCTCACTGTACCCCCCACACTCCCTCACTGTACCCCCCACACTCCCTCACTGTACCCCCCACACTCCCTCACTGTACCCCCCACACACACCCTCACTGTACCCCCCACACTCCCTCACTGTACCCCCCCCACACTCCCTCACTGTACCCCCCACACTCCCTCACTGTCCCCCCCACACTCCCTCACTGTACCCCCCCCCACACACCCTCACTGTACCCCCCTCACTCCCTCACTGTACCCCCCCCAAACACCCTCACAGTACCCCCCCACACACTCCCTCACTGTACCCCCCCACACACTCACTCACTGTACCCCCCCACACACCCTCACTGTACCCCCCACACACACCCTCACTGTACCCCCCACACACACCCTCACTGTACCCCCCCCACACACCCTCACTGTACACCCCCCACACTCCCTCACTGTACCCCACACACTCCCTCACTGTACCCCCCACACTCCCTCACTGTACCCCCCCCCACACTCCCTCACTGTACCCCCCACACTCCCTCACTGTACCCCACACACTCCCTCACTGTACCCCCAACACTCCCTCACTGTACCCCCCACACTCCCTCACTGTACCCCCCCACACTCCCTCACTGTACCCCCCCACACTCCCTCACTGTACCCCCCCCACACTCCCTCACTGTACCCCCCACACTCCCTCACTGTACCCCGCCACACTCCCTCACTGTACCCCCCACACACACCCTCACTGTACCCCCACACACTCCCTCACTGTACCCCCCACACTCCCTCACTGTACCCCCAACACTCCCTCACTGTACCCCCCACACTCCCTCACTGTACCCCCCACACACCCTCACTGTACCCCCCCACACTCCCTCACTGTACCCCCTCACACTCCCTCACTGTACCCCCCCACACTCCCTCACTGTACTCCCCACACACCCTCACTGTACCCCCCCACACTCCCTCACTGTACCCCCCCCCCACACTCCCTCACTGTACCCCCCACACTCCCTCACTGTACCCCCCCACACTCCCTCACTGTACCCCCCACACACACCCTCACTGTACCCCCAAACACTCCCTCACTGTACCCCCCACACTCCCTCACTGTACCCCCCCACACTCCCTCACTGTACCCCCCACACTCCCTCACTGTACCCCCCACACACCCTCACTGTACCCCCCCACACACTCCCTCACTGTACACCCCACACACACTCACTTTACCCCCCACACACACCCTCACTGTACCCCCCACACTCCCTCACTGTACCCCCCACACTCACTCACTCTACCCCCCACACTCCCTCACTGTACCCCCCCACACACTCCCTCACTGTACCCCCCCCACACACCCACACTGTACCCCCCACACTCACTCACTGTACCCCCCCCACACACCCTCACTGTACCCCCCCCACACTCCCTCACTGTACGCCCCACACACCCTCACTGTACCCCCCACACACCCTCACTGTACCCTCCCACACTCCCTCACTGTACCCCCCCCACACTCCCTCACTGTACCCCCCACACTCCCTCACTGTACCCTCCCACACTCCCTCACTGTACCCCCCCCACACTCCCTCACTGTACCCACCACACTCCCTCACTGTACCACCCCCCCCCCACACTCCCTCACTGTACCCCCCACACTCCCTCACTGTACCCCCCCACACACCCTCACTGTACCCCCCACACTCCCTCACTATACCCCCCCCCACACTCCCTCACTGTACGCCCCACACACCCTCACTGTACCCCCCACACTCCCTCACTGTACCCCCCACACTCCCTCACTGTACCCCACACACACCCTCACTGTACCCCCCCACACTCCCTCACTATACCCCCCCACACTCCCTCACTGTACCCCCCACACACACCCTCACTGTACCCCCCACACACACCCTCACTGTACCCCCCCCACACACCCTCACTGTACACCCCCCACACTCCCTCACTGTACCCCACACACTCCCTCACTGTACCCCCCACACTCCCTCACTGTACCCCCCCCCCACACTCCCTCACTGTACCCCCCACACTCCCTCACTGTACCCCACACACTCCCTCACTGTACCCCCCCCACACTCCGTCACTGTACCCCCACACACTCCCTCACTGTACCCCCCACACACCCTCACTGTACCCCCCACACTCCCTCACTGTACCCCCCAGACACCCTCACTGTACCCCCCCACACTCCCTCACTGTACCCCCCCACACTCCCTCACTATACCCCCCCACACTCCTTCACTGTACCCCCCACACACCCTCACTGTACTCCCCCCACACACCCTCACTGTACCCCCCCCACACACCCTCACTGTACCCCCCACACCCCCTCACTGTACCCCCCCCACACACCCTCACTGTACCCCCCCCACACTCCCTCACTGTACCCCCCCCACACACCCTCACTGTACCCCCCCCACACTCCCTCACTGTACCCCCCCCACACACCCTCACTGTACCCCCCCCACACTCCCTCACTGTACCCCCCCCACACACCCTCACTGTACCCCCGCACACTCCCTCACTGTACCCCCCACACTCCCTCACTGTACCCCCCCACACTCCCTCACTGTACCCCCCACACACCCTCACTGTACCCCCCCACACACTCCCTCACTGTACCCCCCCACACTCCCTCACTGTACCCCCAACACTCCCTCACTGTACCCCCCACACTCCCTCACTGTACCCCCCACACTCCCTCACTGTACCCCCCACACTCCCTCACTGTACCCCCCACACACACCCTCACTGTACCCCCCACACTCCCTCACTGTACCCCCCCCACACTCCCTCACTGTACCCCCCACACTCCCTCACTGTCCCCCCCACACTCCCTCACTGTACCCCCCCCCACACACCCTCACTGTACCCCCCTCACTCCCTCACTGTACCCCCCCCAAACACCCTCACAGTACCCCCCCACACACTCCCTCACTGTACCCCCCCACACACTCACTCACTGTACCCCCCCACACACCCTCACTGTACCCCCCACACACACCCTCACTGTACCCCCCACACACACCCTCACTGTACCCCCCCCCACACACCCTCACTGTACACCCCCCACACTCCCTCACTGTACCCCACACACTCCCTCACTGTACCCCCCACACTCCCTCACTGTACCCCCCCCCACACTCCCTCACTGTACCCCCCACACTCCCTCACTGTACCCCACACACTCCCTCACTGTACCCCCAACACTCCCTCACTGTACCCCCCACACTCCCTCACTGTACCCCCCCACACTCCCTCACTGTACCCCCCCACACTCCCTCACTGTACCCCCCCCACACTCCCTCACTGTACCCCCCACACTCCCTCACTGTACCCCGCCACACTCCCTCACTGTACCCCCCACACACACCCTCACTGTACCCCCACACACTCCCTCACTGTACCCCCCACACTCCCTCACTGTACCCCCAACACTCCCTCACTGTACCCCCCACACTCCCTCACTGTACCCCCCACACACCCTCACTGTACCCCCCCACACTCCCTCACTGTACCCCCTCACACTCCCTCACTGTACCCCCCCACACTCCCTCACTGTACTCCCCACACACCCTCACTGTACCCCCCCACACTCCCTCACTGTACCCCCCCCCCACACTCCCTCACTGTACCCCCCACACTCCCTCACTGTACCCCCCCACACTCCCTCACTGTACCCCCCACACACACCCTCACTGTACCCCCAAACACTCCCTCACTGTACCCCCCACACTCCCTCACTGTACCCCCCCACACTCCCTCACTGTACCCCCCACACTCCCTCACTGTACCCCCCACACACCCTCACTGTACCCCCCCACACACTCCCTCACTGTACACCCCACACACACTCACTTTACCCCCCACACACACCCTCACTGTACCCCCCACACTCCCTCACTGTACCCCCCACACTCACTCACTCTACCCCCCACACTCCCTCACTGTACCCCCCCACACACTCCCTCACTGTACCCCCCCCACACACCCACACTGTACCCCCCACACTCACTCACTGTACCCCCCCCACACACCCTCACTGTACCCCCCCCACACTCCCTCACTGTACGCCCCACACACCCTCACTGTACCCCCCACACACCCTCACTGTACCCTCCCACACTCCCTCACTGTACCCCCCCCACACTCCCTCACTGTACCCCCCACACTCCCTCACTGTACCCTCCCACACTCCCTCACTGTACCCCCCCCACACTCCCTCACTGTACCCACCACACTCCCTCACTGTACCACCCCCCCCCCACACTCCCTCACTGTACCCCCCACACTCCCTCACTGTACCCCCCCACACACCCTCACTGTACCCCCCACACTCCCTCACTATACCCCCCCCACACTCCCTCACTGTACGCCCCACACACCCTCACTGTACCCCCCACACTCCCTCACTGTACCCCCCACACTCCCTCACTGTACCCCACACACACCCTCACTGTACCCCCCCACACTCCCTCACTATACCCCCCCACACTCCCTCACTGTACCCCCCACACACACCCTCACTGTACCCCCCACACACACCCTCACTGTACCCCCCCCACACACCCTCACTGTACACCCCCCACACTCCCTCACTGTACCCCACACACTCCCTCACTGTACCCCCCACACTCCCTCACTGTACCCCCCCCCACACTCCCTCACTGTACCCCCCACACTCCCTCACTGTACCCCACACACTCCCTCACTGTACCCCCAACACTCCCTCACTGTACCCCCCACACTCCCTCACTGTACCCCCCCACACTCCGTCACTGTACCCCCCCACACTCCCTCACTGTACCCCCCCCACACTCCCTCACTGTACCCCCCACACTCCCTCACTGTACCCCGCCACACTCCCTCACTGTACCCCCCACACACACCCTCACTGTACCCCCCCACACTCCCTGACTGTACCCCCCACACTCCCTCACTGTACCCCCAACACTCCCTCACTGTACCCCACACACTCCCTCACTGTACCCCCCACACACCCTCACTGTACCCCCCCACACTCCCTCACTGTACCCCCTCACACTCCCTCACTGTACCCCCCCACACTCCCTCACTGTACCCCCTCACACACCCTCACTGTACCCCCCCACACTCCCTCACTGTACTCCCCACACACCCTCACTGTACCCCCTCACACTCCCTCACTGTACCCCACACACTCCCTCACTGTACCCCCTCACACACCCTCACTGTACCCCCCCACACTCCCTCACTGTACCCCCCCACACTCCCTCACTGTACCCCCTCACACACCCTCACTGTACCCCCTCACACACCCTCACTGTACCCCCCCACACTCCCTCACTGTACCCCCCCCACACTCCCTCACTGTACCCCCCCACACTCCCTCACTGTACTCCCCACACACCCTCACTGTACCCCCCCACACTCCCTCACTGTACCCCCCCCCCACACTCCCTCACTGTACCCCCCACACTCCCTCACTGTACCCCCCCACACTCCCTCACTGTACCCCCCACACACACCCTCACTGTACCCCCCACACTCCCTCACTGTACCCCCAAACACTCCCTCACTGTACCCCCCACACTCCCTCACTGTACCCCCCCACACTCCCTCACTGTACCCCCCACACTCCCTCACTGTACCCCCCACACACCCTCACTGTACCCCCCCACACACTCCCTCACTGTACCCCCCACACACTCCCTCACTGTACACCCCACACACACTCACTTTACCCCCCACACACACCCTCACTGTACCCCCCACACTCCCTCACTGTACCCCCCACACTCACTCACTGTACCCCCCACACTCCCTCACTGTACCCCCCCACACACTCCCTCACTGTACCCCCCCCACACACCCACACTGTACCCCCCACACTCACTCACTGTACCCCCCACACACACCCTCACTGTACCCCCCCCACACTCCCTCACTGTACGCCCCACACACCCTCACTGTACCCTCCCACACTCCCTCACTGTACCCCCCCCACACTCCCTCACTGTACCCCCCCCACACTCTCTCACTGTACCCCCCACACACCCTCACTGTACCCTCCCACACTCCCTCACTGTACCCCCCCCACACTCCCTCACTGTACCCCCCACACTCCCTCACTGTACCCCCCCCACACTCCCTCACTGTACCCACCACACACCCTCACTGTACCCCCCACACTCCCTCACTGTACCACCCCCCCCCCACACTCCCTCACTGTACCCCCCACACTCCCTCACTGTACCCCCCCACACACCCTCACTGTACCCCCCACACTCCCTCACTATACCCCCCCCACACTCCCTCACTGTACGCCCCACACACCCTCACTGTACCCCCCCACACTCCCTCACTATACCCCCCCACACTCCCTCACTGTACCCTCCCACACTCCCTCACTGTACCCCCCCCACACTCCCTCACTGTACCCACCACACTCCCTCACTGTACCACCCCCCCCCACACTCCCTCACTGTACCCCCCACACTCCCTCACTGTACCCCCCACACTCCCTCACTGTACCCCCCACACACCCTCACTGTACCCCCCACACTCCGTCACTGTACCCCCCACACACCCTCACTGTACCCCCCCCCCACACTCCCTCACTGTACCCCCCACACACCCTCACTGTACCCCCCACACTCCCTCACTGTACCCCCCACACTCCCTCACTGTACCCCCCACACTCCCTCACTGTACCCCCCATACACCCTCACTGTACCCCCCACACTCCCTCACTGTACCCCCCCATACACCCTCACTGTACCCCCCCCACACACCCTCACTGTACCCCCCACACCCCCTCACTGTACCCCCCCCACACACCCTCACTGTACCCCCCCCCACACACCCTCACTGTACCCCCCACACCCCCTCACTGTACCCCCCCCCACACACCCTCACTGTACCCCCCCACACACCCTCACTGTACTCCCCCCACACACCCTCACTGTACCCCCCCACACACCCTCACTGTACCCCCCACACACACCCTCACTGTACCCCCCACACACACCCTCACTGTACCCCCCACACACACCCTCACTGTACCCCCCCACACTCCTCACTGTAAACCCACACTCCCTCACTGTACCCCCCACACACCCTCACTCTACCCCCCCCACACACCCTCACTGTACCCCCCCCACACACCCTCACTGTACCCCCCCCACACTCCCTCACTGTACCCCCCCCACACACCCTCACTGTACCCCCCCCCACACTCCCTCACTGTACCCCCCCCACACACCCTCACTGTACCCCCGCACACTCCCTCACTGTACCCCCCCCACACACACCCTCACTGTACCCCCCACACACCCTCACTGTACCCCCCACACTCCCTCACTGTAAACCCACACTCCCTCACTGTACCCCCCACACACCCTCACTGTACCCCCCCCACACACCCTCACTGTACCCCCGCACACTCCCTCACTGTACCCCCCACACTCCCTCACTGTACCCCCCCACACTCCCTCACTGTACCCCGCACACTCCCTCACTGTACCCCCCCCACTCCCTCACTGTACCCCCCCCACACACACCCTCACTGTACCCCCCCACACTCCCTCACTGTACCCCCCCCACACTCCCTCACTGTACCCCCCCCACACACCCTCACTGTACCCCCCCCACACTCCCTCAATGTACCCCCCACACACCCTCACTCTACCCCCCCACACACACCCTCACTGTACCCCCCCACACTCCCTCACTGTACCCCCCACACTCCCTCACTGTACCCCCCCACACACTCCCTAACTGTACACCCCACACTCCCTCACTGTACCCCCCACACTCCCTCACTGTAGCCCCCACACTCCCTCACTGTACCCCCCCCCACACACCCTCACTGTACCCCCCACACTCCCTCACTGTACCCCTCACACTCCCTCAGTGTACCCCCCACACTCCCTCACTGTACCCCCCCACACTCCCTCACTGTACTCCCCACACACCCTCACTGTACCCCCCCACACTCCCTCACTGCACCCCCCCCCCCACACTGCCTCACTGTACCCCCCACACTCCCTCACTGTACCCCCCCACACTCCCTCACTGTACCCCCCCACACTCCCTCACTGTACCCCCCACACACACCCTCACTGTACCCCCACACACTCCCTCACTGTACGCCCCACACACACCCTCACTGTACCCCCCCCACACTCCCTCACTGTACCCCCACACACTCCCTCACTGTACCCCCCACACTCCCTCACTGTACCCCCCACACTCCCTCACTGTACCCCCCACACACCCTCACTGTACCCCCCACACACCCTCACTGTACCCCCCACACACTCCCTCACTGTACCCCCCACACACTCCCTCACTGTACACCCCACACTCCCTCACTGTACCCCCCACCCACACTCACTTTACCCCCCACACACACCCTCACTGTACCCCCCACACTCCCTCACTGTACACCCCACACACACCCTCACTGTACCCCCCCCAAACACCCTCACTGTACCCCCCACACACTCTCACTGTACCCCCCACACTCCCTCACTGTGCCCCCCCACACTCCCTCACTGTACCCCCCACACACTCTCGCTGTACCCCCCACACTCCCTCACTGTACCCCCCCCACTCCCTCACTGTACCCCCCACACACCCTCACTGTAACGCCCCACTCCCTCACTGTACCCCCCACACACCCTCACTGTACCCCCCACACTCCCTCACTGTACCCCCCACACTCCCTCACTGTACCCCCCACACTCCCTCACTGTACACCCCCACACACCCTCACTGTACCCCCCACACTCCCTCACTGTACCCCCCCACACTCCCTCACTGTACCCCCCACACTCCCTCACTGTACCCCCCACACTCCCTCACTGTACCCCCCCCCCATACCCTCACTGTACCCCCCACACTCCCTCACTGTACCCCCCCCACACTCCCTCACTGTACCCCCCCCCACACTCCCTCACTGTACCCCCCCCCACACACTCCCTCACTGTACCCCCCACACTCCCTCACTGTACCCCCCACACACCCTCACTGTACCCCCCACACTCCCTCACTGTACCCCCCACACACCCTCACTGTACCCCCCCACACACCCTCACTGTACCCCCCACACTCCCTCACTGTACCCCCCCCCACTCCCTCACTGTACCCCCCACACTCCCTCACTGTACCCCCACACTCCCTCACTGTACCCCCCACACTCCCTCACTGTACCCCCCCCACACACACCCTCACTGTACCCCCCACACTCCCTCACTGTACCCCCCCCACTCCCTCACTGTACCCCCCCCCCCACACACACCCTCACTGTACCCCCCACACTCCCTCACTGTACCCCCCACCCACACTCCCTCACTGTACCCCCCACACACCCTCACTGTACCCCCCACACACCCTCACTGTACCCCCCACACTCCCTCACTGTACCCCCCCCGCACTCCCTCACTGTACCCCCCCCCACACAGACCCTCACTGTACCCCCCACACTCCCTCACTGTACCCCCCACCCACTCTCCCTCACTGTACCCCCCACACACCCTCACTGTACCCCCCACACTCCCTCACTGTACCCCCCACACACCCTCACTTTACCCCCACACACCCTCACTGTACCCCCCACACACCCTCACTGTACCCCCCACACTCCCTCACTGTACCCCCCACACTCCCTCACTGTACCCCCCACACTCCCTCACTGTACCCCCCACACACACCCTCACTGTACCCCCCACACACCCTCACTGTACCCCCCACACTCCCTCACTGTACCCCCCACACACACCCTCACTGTACCCCCCCCCACACTCCCTCACTGTACCCCCCACACTCCCTCACTGTACCACCCACACACACCCTCACTGTACCCCCCACACACACCCTCACTGTACCCCCCACACTCCCTCACTGTACCCCCCCACACTCCCTCACTGTACCCCCCCCACACTCCCTCACTGTACCCCCCACACTCCCTCACTGTACCCCCCACACTCCCTCACTGTACCCCCCACACACACCCTCACTGTACCCCCCACACTCCCTCACTGTACCCCCCACACACTCCCTCACTGTACCCCCCACACACCCTCGCTGTACCCCCCCCCACACTCCCTCACTGTACCCCCTACACTCCCTCACTGTACCCCCCACACTCCCTCACTGTACCCCGCACACTCCCTCACTGTACCCCCCCACACTCCCTCACTGCACCCCCCCCCACACACCCTCACTGTACCCCCCACACACCCTCACTGTACCCCCCACACACCCTCACTGTACCCCCCACACTACCTCACTGTACCCCCCCCCACACTCCCTCACTGTACCCCCCCCACACACACCCTCACTGTACCCCCCACACTCCCTCACTGTACCCCCCACACACACCCTCACTGTACCCCCCACACTCCCTCACTGTACCCCCCCACACTCCCTCACTGTACCCCCCACACACACCCTCACTGTACCCCCCCCACACTCCCTCACTGTACCCCCCCCACACACACCCTCACTGAACCCCCCCCACACTCCCTCACTGTACCCCCTACACTCCCTCACTGTACCCCCCCCACACTCCCTAATTGTACACCCCACACTCCCTCACTGTACCCCCCACACTCCCTCACTGTACCCCCCCACACTCCCTCACTGTACCCCCCCCACACTCCCTCACTGTACCCCCCCCACACTCCCTCACTGTACCCCCCCCACACTCCCTCACTGTACCCCCCACACACACCCTCACTGTACCCCCCCCACACTCCCTCACTGTACCCGCCCCACACACACCCTCACTGAACCCCCCCCACACTCCCTCACTGTACCCCCTACACTCCCTCACTGTACCCCCCCCACACTCCCTAACTGTACACCCCACACTCCCTCACTGTACCCCCCCCACACTCCCTCACTGTACCCCCCCCACACACCCTCACTGTACCCCCCCACACACCCTCACTGTACCCCCCACACTCCCTCACTGTACCCCCCCCACACTCCCTCACTGTACCCCCCACACACACCCTCACTGTACCTCCCCCACACTCCCTCACTGTACACCCCACACTCCCTCACTGTACCCCCCACACTCCCACACTGTACCCCCCCCACACACCCTCACTGTACCCCCCACACTCCCTCACTGTACCCCCCACACACTCTCACTGTACCCCCCACACTCCCTCACTGTACCCCCCCCACACTCCCTCACTGTACCCCCCACACACCCTCACTGCACCCCCCCACACTCCCTCACTGTACCCCCCACACTCCCTCACTGTACCCCCCCCCCCCACACCCTCACTGTACCCCCCACACTCCCTCACTGTACCCCCCACACTCCCTCACTGTACCCCCCCCACACTCCCTCACTGTACCCCCCCCACACACTCCCTCACTGTACCCCCCACACTCCCTCACTGTACCCCCCACACACCCTCACTGTACCCCCCCACACACTCCCTCACTGTACCCCCCACACTCCCTCACTGTACCCCCCCCACTCCCTCACTGTACCCCCCACACTCCCTCACTGTACCCCCCACACTCCCTCACTGTACCCCCCCCACTCCCTCACTGTACCTCCCACACTCCCTCACTGTACCCCCCCCACACACACCCTCACTGTACCCCCCCACACACCCTCACTGTACCCCCCCACACACCCTCACTGTACCCCCCACACACCCTCACTGTACCCCCCCACACACCCTCTCTGTACCCCCCACACACTCCCTCACTGTACCCCCCACACTCCCTCACTGTACCCCCCACACACTCCCTCACTGTACCCCCCCACACACCCTCACTGTACCCCCCCCACACTCCCTCACTGTACCCCCCCACACACCCTCACTGTACCCCCCACACACCCTCTCTGTACCCCCCCCACACACCCTCACGTACCCCCCACACTCCCTCACTGTACCCCCCCACACTCCCTCACTGTACCCCCCACAAACCCTCACTGTACCCCCCCACACTCCCTCACTGTACCCCCCACCCACACTCCCTCACTGTACGCCCCCACACACCCTCACTGTACCCCCCCCACACACTCCCTCACTGTACCCCCCACACTCCCTCACTGTACCCCCCACCCACACTCCCTAACTGTACCCCCCACACTCCCTCACTGTACCCCCCCCACACTCCCTCACTGTACCCCCCCACACACACCCTCACTGTACCCCCCACACACCCTCACTGTACCCCCCACACACCCTCACTGTACCCCCCCACACTCCCTCACTGTACCCCCCACACTCCCTCACTGTACCCCCCCACACACTCCCTCACTGTACCCCCCCACACACTCCCTCACTGTACCCCCCACACACCCTCACTGTACCCCCCCCACACACCCTCACTGTGCCCCCCACACTCCCTCACTGTACCCCCCACATTCCCCTCACTGTACCCCCCCACACACCCTCACTGTATCCCCCCACACACCCTCACTGTACCCCCCCCACACACCCTCACTGTACCCCCCACACTCCCTCACTGTACCCCCCACACACCCTCACTGTACCCCCCCACACTCCCTCACTGTACCCCCCCACACTCCCTCACTGTACCCCCCACACTCCCTCACTGTACCCCCCACACACCCTCACTGTACCCCCCCACACTCCCTCACTGTACCCCCCACACACTCTCACTGTACCCCCCACACTCCCTCACTGTACCCCCCCCACACTCCCTCACTGTACCCCCCACACACTCTCACTGTACCCCCCCCACACTCCCTCACTGTACTCCCCACACACTCCCTCACTGTACCCCCCCACACACCCTCACTGTACTCCCCACACACTCCCTCACTGTACCCCCCCCACACTCCCTCACTGTACCCCCCACACTCCCTCACTGTACCCCCCACACTCCCTCACTGTACCCCCCACACTCCCTCACTGTACCCCCCCCCACACTCCCTCACTGTACCCCCACACTCCCTCACTGTACCCCACACACTCCCTCACTGTACCCCCCCACACTCCCTCACTGTACCCCCCACACACCCTCACTGTACCCCCCCACACTCCCTCACTGTACCCCCCACCCACACTCCCTAACTGTACCCCCCACACTCCCTCACTGTACCCCCCCCACACTCCCTCACTGTACCCCCCCACACACACCCTCACTGTACCCCCCACACACCCTCACTGTACCCCCCACACACCCTCACTGTACCCCCCCACACTCCCTCACTGTACCCCCCACACTCCCTCACTGTACCCCCCCACACACTCCCTCACTGTACCCCCCCCACACACTCCCTCACTGTACCCCCCACACACCCTCACTGTACCCCCCCCCACACACCCTCACTGTACCCCCCACACTCCCTCACTGTACCCCCCACATTCCCTCACTGTACCCCCCCACACACCCTCACTGTATCCCCCCACACACCCTCACTGTACCCCCCCCACACACCCTCACTGTACCCCCCACACTCCCTCACTGTACCCCCCCACACACCCTCACTGTACCCCCCACACACCCTCACTGTACCCCCCCACACTCCCTCACTGTACCCCCCACACTCCCTCACTGTACCCCCCACACTCCCTCACTGTACCCCCCACACACCCTCACTGTACCCCCCCACACTCCCTCACTGTACCCCCCACACACTCTCACTGTACCCCCCCACACTCCCTCACTGTACCCCCCCCCACACTCCCTCACTGTACCCCCACACTCCCTCACTGTACCCCCCACACTCCCTCACTGTACTCCCCACACACTCCCTCACTGTACCCCCCCACACACCCTCACTGTACTCCCCACACACTCCCTCACTGTACCCCCCCCACACTCCCTCACTGTACCCCCCACACTCCCTCACTGTACCCCCCACACTCCCTCACTGTACCCCCCCACACACCCTCACTGTACCCCCCCCCCCACACTCCCTCACTGTACCCCCCCCCACACTCCCTCACTGTACCCCCCACACTCCCTCACTGTACCCCCCACACTCCCTCACTGTACCCCCCCACACTCCCTCACTGTACCCCCCCCACACTCCCTCACTGTACCCCCCCACACTCCCTCACTGTACCCCCCCACACACCCTCACTGTACCCCCCCCCACACACCCTCACTGTACCCCCCCCCACACTCCCTCACTGTAGCCCCCACACTCCCTCACTGTACCCCCCACACTCCCTCACTGTACCCCCCCCCACACTCCCTCACTGTACCCCCCACACTCCCCTCACTGTACCCCCCCCACACTCCCTCACTGTACCCCCCACACTCCCTCACTGTACCCCCCCACACTCCCTCACTATACCCCCCCCCACACACCCTCACTGTACCCCCCCCCACACTCCCTCACTGTACCCCCCACACTCCCTCACTGTACCCCCCCCACACTCCCTCACTGTACCCCCCCCACACTCCCTCACTGTACCCCCCACACTCCCTCACTGTACCCCCCACACTCCCTCACTGTACACCCCACACTCCATCACTGTACCCCCCCCCACACACCCTCACTGTACCCCCCACACTCCCTCACTGTACCCCCCACACACCCTCACTGTACCCCCCACACACTCCCTCACTGTACCCCCCACACACTCCCTCACTGTACTCCCCACACACTCCCCTCACTGTACCCCCCCACACACCCTCACTGTACCCCCCACACTCCCTCACTGTACTCCCCACACTCCCTCACTGTACCCCCCCCCCCCACACTCCCTCACTGTACCCCCCACACTCCCTCACTGTACCCCCCCACACTCCCTCACTGTACCCCCCACACACTCCCTCACTGTACCCCCCCCACACTCCCTCACTGTACCCCCACACTCCCTCACTGTACCCCACACACTCCCTCACTGTACCCCCCACACTCCCTCACTGTACCCCCCACACACCCTCACTGTACCCCCCCACACTCCCTCACTGTACCCCCCCCACTCCCTCCCTGTACCCCCCACACTCCCTCACTGTACCCCCCACACACTCCCTCACTGTACCCCCCACACTCCCTCACTGTACCCCCCACACTGCCTCACTGTACCCCCCCCACTCCCTCACTGTACCCCCCACACTCCCTCACTGTACCCCCCACACTCCCTCACTGTACCCCCCACACTACCTCACTGTACCCCCCCCCCCACTCCCTCACTGTACTCCCCACACACTCCCTCACTGTACCCCCCACACTCCCTCACTGTACCCCCCCCCACACCCTCACTGTACCCCCCACACTCCCTCACTGTACCCCCCACACTCCCTCACTGTACCCCCCCCCACACTCCCTCACTGTACCCCCCCCCACACACTCCCTCACTGTACCCCCCACACTCCCCTCACTGTACCCCCCACACACCCCTCACTGTACCCCCCCCACACACTCCCTCACTGTACCCCCCACACTCCCTCACTGTACCCCCCCCACTCCCTCACTGTACCCCCCACACTCCCTCACTGTACCCCCCACACTCCCTCACTGTACCCCCCCCACTCCCTCACTGTACCTCCCACACTCCCTCACTGTACCCCCCCCCCACACACACCCTCACTGTACCCCCCACACTCCCTCACTGTACCCCCCACCCACACTCCCTCACTGTACCCCCCACACACCCTCACTGTACCCCCCACACACCCTCACTGTACCCCCCACACTCCCTCACTGTACCCCCCACACACCCCTCACTGTACCCCCCACACACCCTCACTGTACCCCCCACACACCCTCACTGTACCCCCCACACTCCCTCACTGTACCCCCCCACACTCCCTCACTGTACCCCCCACACACACCCTCACTGTACCCCCCACACACCCTCAGTGTATCCCCCACACTCCCTCACTGTACCCCCCACACACACCCTCACTGTACCCCCCCACACACCCTCACTGTACCCCCCCACACACACCCTCACTGTACCCCCCACACACCCTCACTGTATCCCCCACACTCCCTCACTGTACCCCCCACACACACCCTCACTGTACCCCCCACACTCCCTCACTGTACCCCACACACACACCCTCACTGTACCCCCCACACACCCTCACTGTATCCCCCACACTCCCTCACTGTACCCCCCACACACACCCTCACTGTACCCCCCACACACCCTCACTGTACTCCCCCCCCCACACTCCCTCACTGTACCCCCCCCACACACACCCTCACTGTACCCCCCACACACCCTCACTGTATCCCCCCACACTCCCTCACTGTACCCCCCCACACACTCCCTCACTGTACCCCCCACACACCCTCACTGTACCCCCCCCACACTCCCTCACTGTACCCCCCACACACCCTCACTGTACCCCCACACACCCTCACTGTACCCCCCACACACACCCTCACTGTACCCCCCCACACACCCTCACTGTACCCCCCACACTCCCTCACTGTACCCCCCACACTCCCTCACTGTACCCCCCACACACACCCTCACTGTACCCCCCCACACACCCTCACTGTATCCCCCACACTCCCTCACTGTACCCCCCCCCACACTCCCTCACTGTACCCCCCACACTCCCTCACTGTACCCCCCACACACACCCTCACTGTACCCCCCACACTCCCTCACTGTACCCTCCACACACACCCTCACTGTACCCCCCACACTCCCTCACTGTACCCCCCACACACTCCCTCACTGTATCCCCCCACACACCCTCACTGTACCCCCCCCACACTCCCTCACTGTACCCCCCCCACACACCCCTCACTGTACCCCCCACACACCCTCTCTGTACCCCCCCCACACACCCTCACTTACCCCCCACACTCCCTCACTGTACCCCCCCACACTCCCTCACTGTACCCCCCACACACCCTCACTGTACCCCCCACACTCCCTCACTGTACCCCCCCACCCACACTCCCTCACTGTACCCCCCACACACCCCTCACTGTACCCCCCCCACACACTCCCTCACTGTACCCCCCACACTCCCTCACTGTACCCCCCACCCACACTCCCTCACTGTACCCCCCACACTCCCTCACTGTACCCCCCCCACACTCCCTCACTGTAACCCCCACACACACACTCACTGTACCCCCCACACACCCTCACTGTACCCACCACACACCCTCACTGTACCCCCCCACACTCCCTCACTGTACCCCCCCACACTCCCTCACTGTACCCCCCCACACACTCCCTCACTGTACCCCCCCACACACTCCCTCACTGTACCCCCCCACACACCCTCACTGTACCCCCCCCACACACCCTCACTGTACCCCCCCACACTCCCTCACTGTACCCCGCACATTCCCTCACTGTACCCCCCCCACACACCCTCACTGTATCCCCCCACACACCCTCACTGTACCCCCCCCACACACCCTCACTGTACCCCCCACACTCCCTCACTGTACCCCCCCACACACCCTCACTGTACCCCCCACACTCCCTCACTGTACCCCCCACACTCCCTCACTGTACCCCCCACACACCCTCACTGTACCCCCCACACACCCTCACTGTACCCCCCTACACTCCCTCACTGTACCCCCCACACACCCTCACTGTACCCCCCCACACTCCCTCACTGTACCCCCCACACACCCTCACTGTACCCCCCCTCACACCCTCACTGTACCCCCCCACACACCCTCACTGTACCCCCCCACACACTCCCTCACTGTACCCCCCCCCACACACTCCCTCACTGTACCCCCCACACACTCCCTCACTGTACCCCCCCACACACCCTCACTGTACCCCCCCACACTCCCTCACTGTACCCCCCCCCTACACACCCCTCACTGTACCCCCCACACTCCCTCACTGTACCCCCCCACACTCCCTCACTGTACCCCCCCACACACCCCTCACTGTACCCCCCCACACACTCCCTCACTGTACCCCCCCACACACCCCTCACTGTACCCCCCCCACACACCCTCACTGTACCCCCCCCACACCCTCACTGTACCCCCCACACACACCCTCACTGTACCCCCCCCCCACACTCCCTCACACACCCTCACTGTACCCCCCCACACTCCCTGACTGTACCCCACACACACCCTCACTGTAGCCCCCCACACACCCTCACTGTACCCCCCCACACACCCTCACTGTACCCCCCACACTCCCTCACTGTACCCCCCCACACTCCCTCACTGTACCCCCCCACACACCCTCACTGTACCCCCCCACACTCCCTCACTGTAACCCCCACACTCCCTCATTGTACCCCCCCACACACCCTCACTGTACCCCCCACACACCCTCACTGTACCCCTCCCACACACCCTCACTGTACCCCCCCCACACACCCTCACTGTACCCCCCACACTCCCTCACTGTACCCCCCCCACACTCCCTCACTGTACCCCCCCACACACACCCTCACTGTACTCCCCACACACCCTCACTGTACCCCCCACACACCCTCACTGTACCCCCCACACTCTCTCACTGTACCCCCCCACACTCCCTCACACTGTACCCCCCCACACTCCCTCACTGTACCCCCCCCACACACCCCTCACTGTACCCCCCACACTCCCTCACTGTACCCCCCACACACCCTCACTGTTCCCCTTCACACACCCTCACTGTACCCCCCCACACACCCTCACTGTACCCCCCCACACTCCCTCACTGTACCCCCCACACTCCCTCACTGTAACCCCCACACTCCCTCACTGTACCCCCCACACTCCCTCACTGTACCCCCCACACTCCCTCACTGTACCCCCCCACACTCCCTCACTGTACCCCCCACACACCCTCAATGTACCCCCCCTACACTCCCTCACTGTACCCCCCACACACCCTCACTGTACCCCCCACACTCCCTCACTGTACCCCCACACACCCTCACTGTACCCCCCACACAACCTCACTGTACCCCCCACACACCCTCACTGTACCCCCCCACACACTCCCTCACTGTACGCCCCCACACTCCCTCACTGTACCCCCCCACACTCCCTCACTGTACCCCCCACACACCCTCACTGTACCCCCCCCCCACACACCCTCACGGTACCCCACACATACACCCTCACGGTACCCCCCCACACTCCTCACTGTACCCCCCACACTCCCTCACTGTACCCCCCCCCCACACACCCTCACTGTACCCCCCACACACCCTCACTGTACCCCCCCACACTCCCTCACTGTACCCCCCACACACCCTCACTGTACGCCCCCACACTCCCTCACTGTACCCCCCACACTCCCTCACTGTACCCACCACACACCCTCACTGTACCCCCCCACACACCCTCACTGTACCCCCACACACACACCCTCACTGTACCCCCCCCCACACACCCTCACTGTACCCCACACACACCCTCACTGTACCCCCCCCACACTCCCTCACTGTACCCCCCACACACTCCCTCACTGTACCCCCCCCACACACCCTCACTGTACCCCCCCCACACTCCCTCACTGTACCCCACCACACACCCTCACTGTACCCCCCCCCACACACCCTCACTGTACCCCACACACACACCCTCACTGTACCCCCCCACACTCCCTCACTGTACCCCCCACACACCCTCACTGTACCCCCCCACACTCCCTCACTGTCCCCCCCCTCCACACACTCCCTCACTGTACCCCCCCCCCCCACACACCCTCACTGTACCCCCCCACACTCCCTCACTGTACCCCCCACACTCCCTCACTGTACCCCCCCACACACGCTCACTGTACCCCCCACACTCCCTCACTGTACCCCCCACACTCCCTCACTGTACCCCCCCACACACCCTCACTGTACCCCCCACACTCCCTCACTGTACCCCCCACACTCCCTCACTGTACCCCCCCACACTCCCTCACTGTACCCCCCACACACCCTCACTGTACCCCCCACACACTCTCACTGTACCCCCCACACTCCCTCACTGTACCCCCCCCACACTCCCTCACTGTACCCCCCACACTCCCTCACTGTACCCCCCACACTCCCCTCACTGTACTCCCCACACACTCCCTCACTGTACCCCCCCACACACCCTCACTGTACTCCCCACACACTCCCTCACTGTACCCCCCCCACACTCCCTCACTGTACCCCCCACACTCCCTCACTGTACCCCCCACACTCCCTCACTGTACCCCCCACACTCCCTCACTGTACCCCCCACACACTCTCACTGTACCCCCCCCACACACCCTCACTGTACCCCCCCACACTCCCTCACTGTACCCCCCACACACCCTCACTGTACCCCCCACACACTCTCACTGTACCCCCCCACACACTCCCTCACTGTACCCCACACACTCCCTCACTGTACCCCCCACACACCCTCACTGTACCCCCCCACACTCCCTCACTGTACCCCCCCCTACACACCCTCACTGTACCCCCCACACTCCCTCACTGTACCCCCCCACACTCCCTCACTGTACCCCCCCACACACCCTCACTGTACCCCCCACACTCCCTCACTGTACCCCCCACACACCCTCACTGTACCCCCCCACACTCCCTCACTGTACCCCCCACACACCCTCACTGTACCCCCCCCACACACCCTCACTGTACCCCACACACACACCCTCACTGTACCCCCCCACACTCCCTCACTGTACCCCCCACACACCCTCACTGTACCCCCCCACACTCCCTCACTGTACCCCCCCACACACCCTCACTGTAGCCCCCCACACACCCTCACTGTACCCCCCCACACACCCTCACTGTACCCCCCACACACACCCTCACTGTACCCCCCACACTCCCTCACTGTACCCCCCCCACACTCCCTCACTGTACCCCCCCACACACCCTCACTGTACCCCCCCACACTCCCTCACTGTAACCCCCACACTCCCTCATTGTACCCCCCCACACACCCTCACTGTACCCCCCACACACCCTCACTGTACCCCTCCCACACACCCTCTCTGTACCCCCCCCACACACCCTCACTGTACCCCCCACACTCCCTCACTGTACCCCCCCCACACTCCCTCACTGTACCCCCCCACACACACCCTCACTGTACCCCCCACACACCCTCACTGTACCCCCCACACACCCTCACTGTACCCCCCACACTCTCTCACTGTACCCCCCCACACTCCCTCACTGTACCCCCCCACACTCCCTCACTGTACCCCCCCCACACACCCTCACTGTACCCCCCACACTCCCTCACTGTACCCCCCACACACCCTCACTGTTC
>NW_027311207.1:27500-30000 GCF_047496795.1 Chiloscyllium punctatum | reverse complement strand
GCCGTCCTCCCGATGGCCAGGAGGACCGTGCGGGGGTCGGCCGACGGCGTGGTAGGTGTGCCTGCACGGTGACGGAGCACACACCACGCCCGCCAACCCCTCCGTACCTCCCGAGACCGGTGGCAGGACGGAGCGGAAAACGTGCGGACTGAACGGGAGAGCCAAGAGCCAGCGATCCACGCGCGTGCGACCGTCCAAGTCACAGCGTTCGACGAAAACCTCCTCCCTCGGCCAGGCACTCGGCGCCAGCAGGGGAGACAGGATCAGACGCCCCGCCGGCCACTTAAGGCCGAGGACGAACCACGAGACGGGCGGCTGCAGCAGCGGGCGGCCTGCAGCTCCCAGCACTCTCAATCGATCAACCATCGAGTCGGGTCAGCGTGTCAAACCGGCGAGCTCCACGGTCAGGCCGGCGGCGCACCAGCACCGGACCTCCGCGGCTCCCTTCACTCTTTCCACTGCCAGCCAACCGAGAGACGGACCCAATGCGGACGTGCAGAGCTTAGGCAGACCCCCCACTGGAGGCTCAACACTTCGTGGCAGCTCCGTGTCCCAGAGACCAGGAGGGTTGGCACACACACACAGTGTGAACCACCGACAGCCATTCTGGGACCGGTGACAGCCGTGCTGGCCCCACTGCCACGACACAGACGGACGCCAGGCCGCGCTCCCCGGCGGGGGGATGGCGTCGAGCCTGACGAACGGAATGTGCAGGGTGGGGGGGAAAGGCCAAGCGCTCCGACGCCGGAGGGCTCCGGAGTCTGAACTTAGGGGGACAAAGAGGACGGGTCCTCTGCGACACCCCAGCCGCGCTCTCGCCAGCCAAGGCGAGTGCGATTGATTGCCAAACGACCCTCAGACAGGCGTGGCCCCGGGAAGAACCCGGGGCCGCAAAGTGCGTTCAAAGTGTCGATGATCAATGTGTCCTGCAATTCACATTAATTCTCGCAGCTAGCTGCGTTCGTCATCGACGCACGAGCCGAGTGATCCACCGTCAAGAGTTGTCTGAGTTTGTTTTAGGTCTCTCCCTCGCCAGAGGAAAGCGACCCGGACCGCACATACGCTCCCCACCTTGAGCTACAGCCACCTGCACGCCGGCGTGCGGGCGGAGCAGGGTGGCGTGAAGCGATGGGGAGCACCATCCTGGTGCGGCCCGCAGAAACATACGTCTATTGGGGGGAGGAGGACAGGGCGCCCAAGAGGCGATGCGTGCCCCAACGCACCGCAGCGACGGAGGCAGGATCACCGCCACCATGTCGCCCGCCTAGTATCACGAGGCGTGCAGCAGCTTTGCCCTAGGAAAAGCAGAGGCGGGAACGGGCACCGGCCATCGGTTCGGCAGCGTCACTGACGCGTGCACGTGGCGGCGTGTCGGCGAGCGGACTTCCTGCGAGGAGGCGGGGGCGGCACTCGCCCGAGCAGACGCCCGCCCGGCCCAGCCACCGCCGAGGTGGACTGGGAGTCGCGGCAACGGCTCGTCATACTCGTTCCCACACTCACAGCGCAGCTTGCCCGCAAGCCACCGACCACCGATCGACGCCAGGCGCCCCGACCGAGAGCGGGATCGCTCGTTCGCCCTGCTGGCAGTTCGCTGGGGATCACTACTGCACGGAGCTCGGAGACCGACGGGCGGCAACTCGAGAGTCTTTAAACCACCACCCCCATCCCGCAAGTGCAAAGAGGCTGTATACGCACAGACGGGTGAGGGGAATAGGTACCCCGTCGGGTTTGAAGGGAGCGTGACTAGATAGCAACGATGTAAACCCAGCCGATTTGGGAGCGAAAGACCGGCGCCTGCATCACCGGCTTCGTTTCCCGTGGCTGGAGAGTACACCGAAACCCTCCGTCTGTCGCGAGCTCCCGACGACGCGGTGCCGCCAAGCAGCAGGGCCGGACCTGGTGTGGCTCCCCTCGTCGATCACAGACCGGTCGGCACTACTGACGAGACGGTGGAACGGGCTTCGCCCCTTGTGACGAAGGGTGATGCGAACCCGCCCGCCCGCGTGCGTTCGGGGTGGACTCGGCAAACGGAGATTTGAAATCGGAAAGTGTCCTCCTGCCCCGCGCAGGTAGGCGCCCAACAGTTGTGGGGGGTTTGGCGGTGACCACGGCTGCAGGGCCTGCTACCCCGACGAGCTCTCCTGCTGGCCCCGAAACCACCCTCGCGAGACAAGTTGAAACGGAAACGGGCGTACCCCCAAGCCGACGATCCTTTCTTATTTGTTACTTTTTTTTTCACTTGCTCGAGTTGTGGGGATTTGGCGGTGACCACGGCTGCAGGGCCTGCTACCCCGACGAGCTCTCCTGCTGGCCCCGAAACCACCCTCGCGAGACAAGTTGAAACGGAAACGGGCGTACCCCCAAGCCGACAGAGATCCTTTCTTATTTGTTACTTTTTTTTTTCACTTGCTCGAGTTGTGGGGGTTTGGCGGTGACCACGGCTGCAGGGCCTGCTACCCCGACGAGCTCTCCTGCTGGCCCCGAAACCACCCTCGCGAGA
>NW_027311207.1:10000-22500 GCF_047496795.1 Chiloscyllium punctatum | reverse complement strand
GGTCGTCAATAGACCGCCGCACCGGCCTCTGACTGACTCTCAGAATGGACGGAAAGAGCCGGGTAAGCCTTTCAAAAGATTCGACCACGTGCCGAAAACTTTAGACTTCCGTGAGCTCTCCGGCTTGCACCGAGACCCGAAGTCGACGTGCGAAGCACCACGGGACCCCTTTCGCCTGCAGGTCCCGAGCCGCCTTTATTTGCTGTTACGAGCATCGTGTGCCCCATACCTGCGTGACGAGCACCGCAGGGCGGCAGAGCCATCGCACTTGGCCGGGTGGCAGAGGAGGACCCGACTATTCACAGATAGCGGCCCAACGACTCCCAGAGCCGGTCGTGCGGCGCGCGAGGTCTGCTCTCTTCACAAGAGGCTTTATTAGGGAGTGCTAAGGCAAGGTTCTGTGCCCTCCACCCTCATCGCAACACCCATGGGAGCCTCCGGTCGTCAATAGACCGCCGCACCGGCCTCTGACTGACTCTCAGAATGGACGGAAAGAGCCGGGTAAGCCTTTCAAAAGATTCGACCACGTGCCGAAAACTTTAGACTTCCGTGAGCTCTCCGGCTTGCACCGAGACCCGAAGTCGACGTGCGAAGCACCACGGGACCCCTTTCGCCTGCAGGTCCCGAGCCGCCTTTATTTGCTGTTACGAGCATCGTGTGCCCCATACCTGCGTGACGAGCACCGCAGGGCGGCAGAGCCATCGCACTTGGCCGGGTGGCAGAGGAGGACCAGACTATTCACAGATAGCGGCCCAACGACTCCCAGAGCCGGTCGTGCGGCGCGCGAGGTCTGCTCTCTTCACAAGAGGCTTTATTAGGGAGTGCTAAGGCAAGGTTCTGTGCCCTCCACCCTCATCGCAACACCCATGGGAGCCTCCGGTCGTCAATAGACCGCCGCACCGGCCTCTGACTGACTCTCAGAATGGACGGAAAGAGCCGGGTAAGCCTTTCAAAAGATTCGACCACGTGCCGAAAACTTTAGACTTCCGTGAGCTCTCCGGCTTGCACCGAGACCCGAAGTCGACGTGCGAAGCACCACGGGACCCCTTTCGCCTGCAGGTCCCGAGCCGCCTTTATTTGCTGTTACGAGCATCGTGTGCCCCATACCTGCGTGACGAGCACCGCAGGGCGGCAGAGCCATCGCACTTGGCCGGGTGGCAGAGGAGGACCCGACTATTCACAGATAGCGGCCCAACGACTCCCAGAGCCGGTCGTGCGGCGCGCGAGGTCTGCTCTCTTCACAAGAGGCTTTATTAGGGAGTGCTAAGGCAAGGTTCTGTGCCCTCCACCCTCATCGCAACACCCATGGGAGCCTCCGGTCGTCAATAGACCGCCGCACCGGCCTCTGACTGACTCTCAGAATGGACGGAAAGAGCCGGGTAAGCCTTTCAAAAGATTCGACCACGTGCCGAAAACTTTAGACTTCCGTGAGCTCTCCGGCTTGCACCGAGACCCGAAGTCGACGTGCTAAGCACCACGGGACCCCTTTCGCCTGCAGGTCCCGAGCCGCCTTTATTTGCTGTTACGAGCATCGTGTGCCCCATACCTGCGTGACGAGCACCGCAGGGCGGCAGAGCCATCGCACTTGGCCGGGTGGCAGAGGAGGACCAGACTATTCACAGATAGCGGCCCAACGACTCCCAGAGCCGGTCGTGCGGCGCGCGAGGTCTGCTCTCATCACAAGAGGCTTTAGGGAGTGCTCAGGCAAGGGTCAGCCCGCAGCCTTCCTGGCAACACCCAGGGGAACCAGGCCACTCGCGTCTCTCGCCTTCATTTTCGACACGAGCGCCTGCGGAGGGCCACCACCCCCTCCGATTGTCAAGAGACCTCCGCACCGGCCTCTGACTTACTCTCAGAATGGACGGAAAGAGCCGGGTAAGCCTTTGAAAAGATTCGACCACGTGCCGAAAACTTTAGACTTCCGTGAGCTCTCCGGCTTGCACCGAGACCCGAAGTCGACGTGCTTAGCACCACGGGACCCCTTTCGCCTGCAGGTCCCGAGCCGCCTTTTATTTTTGTTACGAGTATCGTGTTCCCCAAACCTGGGTGACGAGCACCGCAGGGCGGCAGAGCCATCGCGCTTGTCCGGGTGGCAGAGGAGGACCAGACTATTCACAAATAGCGGCCCAACGACTCCCAGAGCCGGTCGTGCGGCAGGCGAGGTCTGCTCTCATCACAAGAGGCTTTAGGGAGTGCTCAGGCAACGGTCAGCCCGCAGCCTTCTTGGCAACACCCAAGGGAACCAGGCCACTCGCGTCTCTCGCCTTCATTTTGGACACGAGCGCCTGTGGAGGGACGGCCGGAGTCAACGTGGGGTTTGCCCGCCCTCCAATAGTGTCAAAAGACCGCCGCACAAGTCTCTGACTGACTCTTAGAACAGACAGAAAGAGTTTGTCAAATCTGTCAAAAAATTGACAAAGTGTCAAAAATTCGACTTCCAAGAGCTCTCCGGCATGCACTCATACCTGTCATTAAAGTGCTATGCCCGTGGAACCGTTTTTCGGATGCCTTTCAGAACGGTCCCGCGCCGCCATTTTGTTCTAAAAATCGTGTTCCCATATATCTCCGGGTACCCCGCCAACCTCACTGCGGAAAAACTACAAGTGGCACTGAATGGGTCTGAATTCCAAATTTGACTGCATCGGTCTGGAACTCGGTCCGGTCAAAACCGTTTGGATTTTTCTCGGTCCGGACTTCCGCGACAGACAAAGTTAAAGTTTTCGGGCTGCAGGCACAAAACGACAGCTGGCCATTTGCCGGGCTCAATTCACCCAATTCCTCCGGCACTTCGGAGCACATGTTCGGTGTAAGTTTGCGAATCTTTCCCGATGCTGCAGCATTTTCCTCCGCTGACACTTAGAATATTTTTCACACTTTGCTGAAAATTTTTCTAAGTGTTTTTTTCCAAGTTTTCCTGGTTACTGATTTCTTCTTTTTAAACATTTTTCTAAGTTTTTCTGGTTACTGATTTCTTCTTTTTAAACATTTTTCGCAGTTTGTCTGGTTACTGATTTCTTCTTTTTAAACATTTTTCGCCGTTTTTCTGGTTACTGATTTCTTCTTTTTAAACATTTTTCGCCGTTTTTCTGGTTACTGATTTCTTCTTTTTAAACATTTTTCTAAGTTTTTCTGGTTACTCATTTCTTCTTTTTAAACATTTTTCTAAGTTTTTCTGGTTACTGATTTCTTCTTTTTAAACATTTTTCTAAGTTTTTCTGGTTACTCATTTCTTCTTTTTAAACATTTTTCTAAGTTTTTCTGGTTACTCACTTCTTCTTTTTAAACATTTTTCGCCGTTTTTCTGGTTACTGATTTCTTCTTTTTAAACATTTTTCTAAGTTTTTCTGGTTACTCATTTCTTCTTTTTAAACATTTTTCTAAGTTTTTCTGGTTACTCATTTCTTCTTTTTAAACATTTTTCTAAGTTTTTCTGGTTACTGATTTCTTCTTTTTAAACATTTTTCTAAGTTTTTCTGGTTACTGATTTCTTCTTTTTAAACATTTTTCTAAGTTTTCCTGGTTACTCATTTCTTCTTTTTAAACATTTTTCTAAGTTTTCCTGGTTACTCATTTCTTCTTTTTAAACATTTTTCTAAGTTTTCCTGGTTACTGATTTCTTCTTTTTAAACATTTTTCGCAGTTTTTCTGGTTACTGATTTCTTCTTTTTAAACATTTTTTCGCAGTTTGTCTGGTTACTGATTTCTTCTTTTTAAACATTTTTCGCCGTTTTTCTGGTTACTGATTTCTTCTTTTTAAACATTTTTCGCCGTTTTTCTGGTTACTGATTTCTTCTTTTTAAGCATTTTTCTAAGTTTTTCTGGTTACTCATTTCTTCTTTTTAAACATTTTTCTAAGTTTTTCTGGTTACTGATTTCTTCTTTTTAAACATTTTTCTAAGTTTTTCTGGTTACTCATTTCTTCTTTTTAAACATTTTTCTAAGTTTTTCTGGTTACTCACTTCTTCTTTTTAAACATTTTTCTAAGTTTTTCTGGTTACTGATTTCTTCTTTTTAAACATTTTTCGCCGTTTTTCTGGTTACTGATTTCTTCTTTTTAAACATTTTTCTAAGTTTTTCTGGTTACTCATTTCTTCTTTTTAAACATTTTTCTAAGTTTTTCTGGTTACTGATTTCTTCTTTTTAAACATTTTTCTAAGTTTTCCTGGTTACTGATTTCTTCTTTTTAAACATTTTTCGCAGTTTTTCTGGTTACTGATTTCTTCTTTTTAAACATTTTTCTAAGTTTTCCTGGTTACTGATTTCTTCTTTTTAAACATTTTTCGCAGTTTTTCTGGTTACTGATTTCTTCTTTTTAAACATTTTTCTAAGTTTTTCTGGTTACTGATTTCTTCTTTTTAAACATTTTTCTAAGTTTTTCTGGTTACTCACTTCTTCTTTTTAAACATTTTTCTAAGTTTTCCTGGTTACTGATTTCTTCTTTTTAAACATTTTTCGCAGTTTGTCTGGTTACTGATTTCTTCTTTTTAAACATTTTTCGCAGTTTTTCTGGTTACTGATTTCTTCTTTTTAAACATTTTTCTAAGTTTTTCTGGTTACTCACTTCTTCTTTTATAACATTTTTCTAAGTTTTCCTGGTTACTGATTTCTTCTTTTTAAACATTTTTCTAAGTTTTCCTGGTTACTGATTTCTTCTTTTTAAACATTTTTCTAAGTTTTCCTGGTTACTGATTTCTTCTTTTTAAACATTTTTCTAAGTTTTTCTGGTTACTCATTTCTTCTTTTTAAACATTTTTCGCAGTTTTTCTGGTTACTGATTTCTTCTTTTTAAACATTTTCCTAAGTTTTCCTGGTTACTGATTTCTTCTTTTTAAACATTTTTCTAAGTTTTCCTGGTTACTCATTTCTTCTTTTTGATCATTTTTCTAAGTTTTCCTGGTTACTGATTTCTTCGTTTTGAACATTTTTCTAAGTTTTCCTGGTTACTCACTTCTTCTTTTCAAACATTTTTCTTCGTTTTTCTGTTTACTCATTTAGCACTTTCAGGCACTTTCCCATCATTTCCTCGTTCCCGATTTCACCCTTTAAAACGCTTTCGGGCATTTCCCTAAGTTTTGCGGTTCACTCGTTTGGGACTCACTGACACCTTCTCTAGCTTCCCTGCTCACTTTTTTCGTACTGTTGAGAAAATTCGAACCCTTTCCTTAACTATGCCGGTTACTGACTTCACCGCTTCAGACCCTTGTCCCCGTAATGAAAGATACCATTTCCCACCGTGGGAAATGCACGAAAATCGGACTGAACACGGGGGAGGCTCCCCCCTCGAAGGCGAGACCGTCGGCAGAACCGCCGGGTCAAACCCGGCCGAGCTACCCGGCTTACAAGTCTCAAAGTCGGTATGAGCAGTCACGTCCACCCCCATTCCCTTTTGGACCACTTCCCACGGTTCCAAATGCATGAAAATCGGCCTGTACACGGGGGAGGCACCCGCCTCGAAGACGAGACCGTCGGCAGAACCGCCGGGTCAAACCCGGCTGAGCTACCCGGCTCGGAAGCGCCAAAGTCGGGTTGAGCAGTCACATTCACTCCCATCGACGTTTGGACCACTTCCCACGGTTCGAAATGCACGGAAATCGGCCTGTACACGGGGGAGGCACCCGCCTCGAAGAGGAGACTGTCGGCAGAACCGCCGGGTCAAACCCGGCTGTGCTAACCGGCTCGGAAGCGCCAAAGTCGGGTTGAGCAGTCACATTCACTCCCATCCCCTTTTGGGCAACTTCCCACGGTTGGAAATGCATGGAAATCGGACTGAACACGGGGGAGGCTCCCCCCTCGAAGGCGAGACCGTCGGCAGAACCGCAGGATCAAACCCGGCTGAGCTACCCGGCTTACAAGTCTCAAAGTCGGTATGAGCAGACACGTCCACCCCCATTCCCTTTTGGACCACTTCCCACGGTTCGAAATGCATGAAAATCGGCCTGTATACGGGGGAGGCACCCGCCTCGAAGACGAGACCGTCGGCAGACCCGCCGGGTCAAACCCGGCTGAGCTACCCGGCTCGGAAGCGCCAAAGTCGGGTTGAGCAGTCACATTCACTCCCATCCCCTTTTGGACCACTTCCCACGGTTCGAAATGCACGAAAATCGGCCTGTACACGGGGGAGGCACCCGCCTCGAAGACGAGACCGTCGGCAGAACCGCCGGAACAAACCCGGCTGAGCTACCCGGCTTACAAGTCTCAAAGTCGGTATGAGCAGACACGTCCACCCCCATTCCCTTTTGGACCACTTCCCACGGTTCGAAATGCATGAAAATCGGCCTGTATACGGGGGAGGCACCCGCCTCGAAGACGAGACCGTCGGCAGACCCGCCGGGTCAAACCCGGCTGAGCTACCCGGCTCGGAAGCGCCAAAGTCGGGTTGAGCAGTCACATTCACTCCCATCCCCTTTTGAACCTCTTCCCACCGTTGGAAATGCACGAAAATCGGCCTGTACACGGGGGAGGCTCCCCCCTCGAAGGCGAGACCGTCGGCAGAACCGCCGGGTCAAACCCGGCTGAGCTACCCGGCTTACAAGTCTCGAAGTCGGGTTGAGCAGTCACATTCACTCCCATCGACTTTTGGGCAACTTCCCACCGTTGCAAATGCATGAAAATCGGCCTGTACACGGGGGAGGCACCCGCCTCGAAGTCGAGACCGTCGGCAGAACCGCCGGGTCCAACCCGGCTGAGCTACCCGGCTTACAAGTCTCAAAGCCGGGTTGGGCAGTCACGTTCACCCCCATTCCCTTTTGGATCACTTCCCACGGTTCGAAATGCACGAAAACCGGCCTGTACACGGGGGAGGGTCCGCCCTCGAAGGCGAGACCGTCGGCAGAACCGCCGGGTCAAACCTGGCTGAGCTACCCGGCTTACAAGTCTCAAAGTCGGGTTGAGCAGTCACGTTCACTCCCATCGACTTTTAGACCACTTCCCACGGTTCGAAATGCACGAAAATCGGCCTGTACACGGGGGAGGCACCCGCCTCGAAGACGAGACCGTCGGCAGAACCGCCGGGTCAAACCCGGCCGAGCTACCCGGGTTAGAAGCCTCAGAGTCGGGTTGAGCAGTCACGTTCACTCCCATCGACTTTTAGACCACTTCCCACGGTTGGAAATGCACGAAAATCGGCCTGTACACGGGGGTGGCATCCGCCTCGAAGACGAGACCGTCGGCAGAACCGCCGGGTCAAACCCGGCTGAGCTACCCGGCTTACAAGTCTCAAAGTCGGGTTGAGCAGTCACATTCACTCCCATCGACTTTTGGGCAACTTCCCACGGTTCGAAATGCACAAGATTCGGCCTGAACACGGGGGACGCTCCCCCCTCGAAGGCGAGACCGTCGGCAGACCCGCCGGGTCAAACCCGGCTGAGCTACCCGGCTCGGAAGCGCCAAAGTCGGTATGAGCAGTCACGTTCACTCCCATCCCCTTTTGGACCGCTTCCCACGGTACGAAATGCATGAAAATCGGCCTGTACACGGGGGAGGCACCCGCCTCGAAGACGAGACCGTCGGCAGAACCGCCGGGTCAAACCCGGCTGAGCTACCCGGCTTACAAGTCTCAAAGTCGGGTTGAGCAGTCACATTCACTCCCATCGACTTTTGGGCAACTTCCCACGGTTCGAAATGCACAAAATTCGGCCTGAACACGGGGGACGCTCCCCCCTCGAAGGCGAGACCGTCGGCAGAACCGCCGGGTCAAACCCGGCTGAGCTACCCGGCTTAAAAGTCTCAAAGTCGGTATGAGCAGTCACATTCACCCCCATTCCCTTTTGGACCACTTCCCACGGTTGGAAATGCATGAAAATCGGCCTGGACACGGGGGAGGCTCCCCCCTCGATGACGAGACCGTCGGCAGAACCGCCGGAACAAACCCGGCTGAGCTACCCGGCTTACAAGTCTCAAAGTCGGTATGAGCAGACACGTCCACCCCCATTCCCTTTTGGACCACTTCCCACCGTTGGAAATGCACGAAAATCGGCCTGTACACGGGGGAGGCACCGGCCTCGAAGACGAGACCGTCGGCAGAACCGCCGGATCAAACCCGGCCGAGCTACCCGGGTTAGAAGCCTCAGAGTCGGGTTGAGCAGTCACATTCACTCCCATCCCCTTTTGAACCTCTTCCCACCGTTGGAAATGCACGAAAATCGGCCTGTACACGGGGGAGGCTCCCCCCTCGAAGGCGAGACCGTCGGCAGAACCGCCGGGTCAAACCCGGCTGAGCTACCCGGCTTAAAAGTCTCAAAGTCGGGTTGAGCAGTCACATTCACTCCCATCGACTTTTGGGCAACTTCCCACCGTTGCAAATGCATGAAAATCGGCCTGTACACGGGGGAGGCTCCGCCCTCGAAGGCGAGACCGACGGCAGAACCGCCGGGTCAAACCCGGCCGGGCTACCCGGGTTAGAAGCCTCAGAGTCGGGTTGAGCAGTCGCATTCACCCCCATCCCCTTTTGAACCTCTTCCCACCGTTGGAAATGCACGAAAATCGGCCTGTACACGGGGGAGGCACCGGCCTCGAAGACGAGACCGTCGGCAGAACCGCCGGATCAAACCCGGCCGAGCTACCCGGGTTAGAAGCCTCAGAGTCGGGTTGAGCAGTCACATTCACTCCCATCCCCTTTTGAACCTCTTCCCACCGTTGGAAATGCACGGAAATCGGCCTGTACACGGGGGAGGCTCCCCCCTCGAAGGCGAGACCGTCGGCAGAACCGCCGGGTCAAACCCGGCTGAGCTACCCGGCTTACAAGTCTCAAAGTCGGTATGAGCAGACACGTCCACCCCCATTCCCTTTTGGACCACTTCCCACCGTTGGAAATGCACGAAAATCGGCCTGTACACGGGGGAGGCACCGGCCTCGAAGACGAGACCGTCGGCAGAACCGCCGGATCAAACCCGGCCGAGCTACCCGGGTTAGAAGCCTCAGAGTCGGGTTGAGCAGTCACATTCACTCCCATCCCCTTTTGAACCTCTTCCCACCGTTGGAAATGCACGAAAATCGGCCTGTACACGGGGGAGGCTCCCCCCTCGAAGGCGAGACCGTCGGCAGAACCGCCGGGTCAAACCCGGCTGAGCTACCCGGCTTAAAAGTCTCAAAGTCGGGTTGAGCAGTCACATTCACTCCCATCGACTTTTGGGCAACTTCCCACCGTTGCAAATGCATGAAAATCGGCCTGTACACGGGGGAGGCTCCGCCCTCGAAGGCGAGACCGACGGCAGAACCGCCGGGTCAAACCCGGCCGGGCTACCCGGCTCGGAAGCGCCAAAGTCGGGTTGAGCAGTCACATTCACCCCCATCCCCTTTTGGGCCACTTCCCACGGTTCGAAATGCATGAAAATCGGCCTGTACACGGGGGACGCTCCCCCCTCGAAGGCGAGGCAGTCGGCAGAACCGCCGGGTCAAACCCGGCTGAGCTACCCGGGTTAGATGCCTCAAAGTCGGGTTGAGCAGTCACATTCACCCCCATCCCCTTTCGGCCCCCTTCCCACGGTTGGAAATGCATGAAAATCGGCCTGTACACGGTGGGCGCTCCCCCCTCGAAGGTGAGACCTTCGGCAGAACCGCCGGGTCAAATCCTGCCGAGCTACCCGCGTTAGAGGTCTCAATGTCGGCTTCAGCAGTCACATTCAATCCCATTCCCGTTTGGACCTCTTCCCGCCGATGGAAATGCACAAAATTCGGCCTGAACACGCGGGGCGCTCCCCCCTCGAAGGCGAGACCGTCGCCAGAACCGCCGGGTCAAATCCGGCTGAGCTACCCGCGTTACAGGTCTCAAAGTCGGGTTGAGCAGTCACGTTCACCCCCATCCCCTTTCGGACCCCTTCCCACGGTTGGAAATGCATGAAAATCGGCCTGTACACGGTGGGCGCTCCCCCCTCGAAGGTGAGACCTTCGGCAGAACCGCCGGGTCAAATCCGGCCGAGCTACCCGCGTTAGAGGTCTCAATGTCGGCTTCAGCAGTCACATTCAATCCCATTCCCGTTTGGACCTCTTCCCGCCGATGGAAATGCACAAAATTCGGCCTGAACACGCGGGACGCTCCCCCCTCGAAGGTGAGACCTTCGGCAGAACCGCCGGGTCAAATCCGGCCGAGCTACCCGCGTTAGAGGTCTCAATGTCGGCTTCAGCAGTCACATTCAATCCCATTCCCGTTTGGACCTCTTCCCGCCGATGGAAATGCACAAAATTCGGCCTGAACACGCGGGACGCTCCCCCCTCGAAGGCGAGACCGTCGCCAGAACCGCCGGGTCAAATCCGGCTGAGCTACCCGCGTTACAGGTCTCAAAGTCGGGTTGAGCAGTCACGTTCACCCCCATCCCCTTTCGGACCCCTTCCCACGGTTGGAAATGCATGAAAATCGGCCTGTACACGGTGGGCGCTCCCCCCTCGAAGGTGAGACCTTCGGCAGAACCGCCGGGTCAAATCCGGCCGAGCTACCCGCGTTAGAGGTCTCAATGTCGGCTTCAGCAGTCACATTCAATCCCATTCCCGTTTGGACCTCTTCCCGCCGATGGAAATGCACAAAATTCGGCCTGAACACGCGGGACGCTCCCCCCTCGAAGGTGAGACCTTCGGCAGAACCGCCGGGTCAAATCCGGCCGAGCTACCCGCGTTAGAGGTCTCAATGTCGGCTTCAGCAGTCACATTCAATCCCATTCCCGTTTGGACCTCTTCCCGCCGATGGAAATGCACAAAATTCGGCCTGAACACGCGGGACGCTCCCCCCTCGAAGGCGAGACCGTCGCCAGAACCGCCGGGTCAAATCCGGCTGAGCTACCCGCGTTAGAGGTCTCAAAGTCGGGTTGAGCAGTCACGTTCACCCCCATCCCCTTTCGGACCCCTTCCCACGGTTGGAAATGCATGAAAATCGGCCTGTACACGGTGGGCGCTCCCCCCTCGAAGCTGAGACCTTCGGCAGAACCGCCGGGTCAAATCCGGCCGAGCTACCCGCGTTAGAGGTCTCAATGTCGGCTTCAGCAGTCACATTCAATCCCATTCCCGTTTGGACCTCTTCCCGCCGATGGAAATGCACAAAACTCGGCCTGAACACGCGGGACGCTCCCCCCTCGAAGGTGAGACCTTCGGCAGAACCGCCGGGTCAAATCCGGCCGAGCTACCCGCGTTAGAGGTCTCAATGTCGGCTTCAGCAGTCACATTCAATCCCATTCCCGTTTGGACCTCTTCCCGCCGATGGAAATGCACAAAATTCGGCCTGAACACGCGGGACGCTCCCCCCTCGAAGGCGAGACCGTCGCCAGAACCGCCGGGTCAAATCCGGCCGAGCTACCCGCGTTAGAGGTCTCAATGTCGGCTTCAGCAGTCACATTCAATCCCATTCCCTTTTGGAACACTTCCCGCCGTTAACAATGCACGATATTCGGCCTGAACACGCGGGACGCTCCCCCCTCGAAGGTGAGACCTTCGGCAGAACCGCCGGGTCAAATCCTGCCGAGCTACCCGCGTTAGAGGTCTCAATGTCGGCTTCAGCAGTCACATTCAATCCCATTCCCGTTTGGACCTCTTCCCGCCGATGGAAATGCACAAAATTCGGCCTGAACACGCGGGACGCTCCCCCCTCGAAGGCGAGACCGTCGCCAGAACCGCCGGGTCAAATCCGGCCGAGCTACCCGCGTTAGAGGTCTCAATGTCGGCTTCAGCAGTCACATTCAATCCCATTCACGTTTGGAACACTTCCCGCCGTTAACAATGCACGATATTCGGCCTGAACACGCGGGACGCTCCCCCCTCGAAGGTGAGACCTTCGGCAGAACCGCCGGGTCAAATCCTGCCGAGCTACCCGCGTTAGAGGTCTCAATGTCGGCTTCAGCAGTCACATTCAATCCCATTCCCGTTTGGACCTCTTCCCGCCGATGGAAATGCACAAAATTCGGCCTGAACACGCGGGGCGCTCCCCCCTCGAAGGCGAGACCGTCGCCAGAACCGCCGGGTCAAATCCGGCTGAGCTACCCGCGTTACAGGTCTCAAAGTCGGCTTCAGCAGTCACATTCAATCCCATTCCCTTTTGGAACACTTCCCGCCGTTAACAATGCACGATATTCGGACTGAACACGGGGGCCGGTCCGCCCTCGAAGTCAACACCGTCCGCAGAACCGCCGGGGCAAATCCGGCTGAGCTACCCCGCCCCCGAACACTCAAAGTCCCTCTGAAGCCTTGCATTCGCCTCCTTGGAAAATTGACGTCAAACATTACCAAAATCGGGGGCACGAGCACTAAAGCTAAGTCTCACCCTTTCCCTATCCCTAACCAGGAACCGAACGCCCACCCTCAGCCTCACACCAACGCCGGTGCCACTCCAGACAGACACACCCTTCAAAACCACACCCATCCGGCCATGCAACTCAAAAAGGGTCCAAATTCAGAAACACACCCCTTCAAAAGGCACTCCATCCTCGGCCACACCACCGGGACATGCTCCCCTCGGCGATAATTAAGCCCCCACCACTATTTGAAGCCAACCGCAGCCGCAACTCGAACGGAGAAATCAG
>NW_027311207.1:0-2500 GCF_047496795.1 Chiloscyllium punctatum | reverse complement strand
GAATGTGCAGGGTGGGGGGGAAAGGCCAAGCGCTCCGACGCCGGAGGGCTCCGGAGTCTGAACTTAGGGGGACAAAGAGGACGGGTCCTCTGCGACACCCCAGCCGCGCTCTCGCCAGCCAAGGCGAGTGCGATTGATTGCCAAACGACCCTCAGACAGGCGTGGCCCCGGGAAGAACCCGGGGCCGCAAAGTGCGTTCAAAGTGTCGATGATCAATGTGTCCTGCAATTCACATTAATTCTCGCAGCTAGCTGCGTTCGTCATCGACGCACGAGCCGAGTGATCCACCGTCAAGAGTTGTCTGAGTTTGTTTTAGGTCTCTCCCTCGCCAGAGGAAAGCGACCCGGACCGCACATACGCTCCCCACCTTGAGCTACAGCCACCTGCACGCCGGCGTGCGGGCGGAGCAGGGTGGCGTGAAGCGATGGGGAGCACCATCCTGGTGCGGCCCGCAGAAACATACGTCTATTGGGGGGAGGAGGACAGGGCGCCCAAGAGGCGATGCGTGCCCCAACGCACCGCAGCGACGGAGGCAGGATCACCGCCACCATGTCGCCCGCCTAGTATCACGAGGCGTGCAGCAGCTTTGCCCTAGGAAAAGCAGAGGCGGGAACGGGCACCGGCCATCGGTTCGGCAGCGTCACTGACGCGTGCACGTGGCGGCGTGTCGGCGAGCGGACTTCCTGCGAGGAGGCGGGGGCGGCACTCGCCCGAGCAGACGCCCGCCCGGCCCAGCCACCGCCGAGGTGGACTGGGAGTCGCGGCAACGGCTCGTCATACTCGTTCCCACACTCACAGCGCAGCTTGCCCGCAAGCCACCGACCACCGATCGACGCCAGGCGCCCCGACCGAGAGCGGGATCGCTCGTTCGCCCTGCTGGCAGTTCGCTGGGGATCACTACTGCACGGAGCTCGGAGACCGACGGGCGGCAACTCGAGAGTCTTTAAACCACCACCCCCATCCCGCAAGTGCAAAGAGGCTGTATACGCACAGACGGGTGAGGGGAATAGGTACCCCGTCGGGTTTGAAGGGAGCGTGACTAGATAGCAACGATGTAAACCCAGCCGATTTGGGAGCGAAAGACCGGCGCCTGCATCACCGGCTTCGTTTCCCGTGGCTGGAGAGTACACCGAAACCCTCCGTCTGTCGCGAGCTCCCGACGACGCGGTGCCGCCAAGCAGCAGGGCCGGACCTGGTGTGGCTCCCCTCGTCGATCACAGACCGGTCGGCACTACTGACGAGACGGTGGAACGGGCTTCGCCCCTTGTGACGAAGGGTGATGCGAACCCGCCCGCCCGCGTGCGTTCGGGGTGGACTCGGCAAACGGAGATTTGAAATCGGAAAGTGTCCTCCTGCCCCGCGCAGGTAGGCGCCCAACAGTTGTGGGGGGTTTGGCGGTGACCACGGCTGCAGGGCCTGCTACCCCGACGAGCTCTCCTGCTGGCCCCGAAACCACCCTCGCGAGACAAGTTGAAACGGAAACGGGCGTACCCCCAAGCCGACGATCCTTTCTTATTTGTTACTTTTTTTTTCACTTGCTCGAGTTGTGGGGATTTGGCGGTGACCACGGCTGCAGGGCCTGCTACCCCGACGAGCTCTCCTGCTGGCCCCGAAACCACCCTCGCGAGACAAGTTGAAACGGAAACGGGCGTACCCCCAAGCCGACAGAGATCCTTTCTTATTTGTTACTTTTTTTTTTCACTTGCTCGAGTTGTGGGGGTTTGGCGGTGACCACGGCTGCAGGGCCTGCTACCCCGACGAGCTCTCCTGCTGGCCCCGAAACCACCCTCGCGAGACAAGTTGAAACGGAAACGGGCGTACCCCCAAGCCGACGATCCTTTCTTATTTGTTACTTTTTTTTTCACTTGCTCGAGTTGTGGGGGTTTGGCGGTGACCACGGCTGCAGGGCCTGCTACCCCGACGAGCTCTCCTGCTGGCCCCGAAACCACCCTCGCGAGACAAGTTGAAACGGAAACGGGCGTACCCCCAAGCCGACGATCCTTTCTTATTTGTTACTTTTTTTTTTCACTTGCTCGAGTTGTGGGGGTTTGGCGGTGACCACGGCTGCAGGGCCTGCTACCCCGACGAGCTCTCCTGCTGGCCCCGAAACCACCCTCGCGAGACAAGTTGAAACGGAAACGGGCGTACCCCCAAGCCGACAGAGATGCTTTCGCTCCTGTTACTTTTTTTTTCACTTGCTCGAGTTGTGGGGGTTTGGCGGTGACCACGGCTGCAGGGCCTGCTACCCCGACGAGCTCTCCTGCTGGCCCCGAAACCACCCTCGCGAGACAAGTTGAAACGGAAACGGGCGTACCCCCAAGCCGACAGAGATCCTTTCGTACTTGAACCAACACAAAGTTTGTCACGTTTTATTTTTACGAGTGATCGACCGTCAAGATTTGTCTCTGAGTTTGCTTAAGGTCTCTCCCTCGCCAGAGGAAAGCCACCCGGACCGCACATACACTCCCCACCTTTAGCAGCAGCCACCTGCACGCCGGCG
>NW_027311206.1:22500-33268 GCF_047496795.1 Chiloscyllium punctatum | reverse complement strand
CTCTCTCCTGCCACTCTCTCTGTCCACTCCCCCCCCAACTCTCTCCTGCCCCTCTCTCTGTCCCACCCCCCCCAGCTCTCTCCTGCCCCTCTCTCTGTCCACTCCCCCCCCCAGCTCTCTCCTGCCCCTCTCTCTGTCCACCCCCTCCCAGCTCTCTCCTGCCCCTTTCTCTCTCTGTCCACTCCCCCCCCAGCTCTCTCCTGCCCCTCTCTCTGTCCCACCCCCTCCCAGCTCTCACCTGCCCCTCTCTCTGTCCACTCCCCTCCCAGCTCTCTCCTGCCCCTCTCTTTGTCCCACCCCTCCCCCAGCTCTCTCCTGCCCCTCTCTCTGTCCACCCCCCCTCCCAGCTCTCTCCTGCCCCTCTCTCTCTCTGTCCACTCCCCCCCCAGCTCTCTCCTGCCCCTCTCTCTGTCCACCCCCCCCCAGCTCTCTCCTGCCCCTCTCTCTCTCTGTCCACTCCCCCCCCAGCTCTCTCCTGCCCCTCTCTCTGTCCACTCCCCTCCCAGCTCTCTCCTGCCCCTCTCTCTCTCTGTCCACCCCCCCCAGCTCTCTCCTGCCCCTCTCTCTGTCCACCCCCCCAGCTCTCTCCTGCCGCTCTCTCTGTCCACCCCCCCCCCAGCTCTCTCCTGCCCCTCTCTCTGTGTCCACTCCCCTCCCAGCTCTCTCCTGCCCCTCACTCTGTCCACCCCCCCCAGCTCTCTCCTGCCCCTCTCTCTGTCCACCCCCCCCCAGCTCTCTCCTGCCCCTCTCTCTCTGTCCACTCCCCCCCAGCTCTCTCCTGCCTCTCTCTCTGTCCACTCCCCTCCCGGCTCTCTCCTGCCCCTCTCTCTGTCCACCCCCCCCAGCTCTCTCCTGCCCCTCTCTCTCTGTCCAGCCCCCCCAGCTCTCTCCTGCCTCTCTCTCTCTCTGTCCACTCCCCCCCCCCAGCTCTCTCCTGCCCCTCTCTCTGTCCACCCCCCCAGCTCTCTCCTGCCCCTCTCTCTGTCCACCCCCCCCCAGCTCTCTCCTGCCTCTCTCTCTCTGTCCACTCCCCCCCCAGCTCTCTCCTGCCCCTCTCTCTGTCCACCCCCACCCAGCTCTCTCCTGCCCCTCTCTCTCTGTCCACTCCCCTCCCAGCTCTCTCCTGCCCCTCTCTCTGTCCCACCCCCCCTCCCAGCTCTCTCCTGCCCCTCTCTCTGTCGACCCCCCCCAGCTCTCTCCTGCTCCTCTCTCTGTCCACCCCCCCCAGCTCTCTCCTGCCCCTCTCTCTCTGTCCACTCCCCTCCCAGCTCTTTCCTGCCCCTCTCTCTGTCCCACCCCCCCTCCCCGCTCTCTCCTGCCCCTCTCTCTGTCCACTCCCCCCCCAGCTCTCTCCTGCCTCTCTCTCTGTCCCACCCCCCCTCCCAGCTCTCTCCTGCCCCTCTCTCTGTCCCACCCCCCCCCAGCTCTCACCTGCCCCTCTCTCTGTCCACTCCCCCCCCAGCTCTCTCCTGCCCCTCTCTCTCTGTCCACCCCCCCCCCAGCTCTCACCTGCCCCTCTCTCTGTCCACTCCCCTCCCGGCTCTCTCCTGCCCCTCTCTCTCTGTCCACTCCCCCCCCAGCTCTCTCCTGCCCCTCTCTCTGTCCACTCCCCTCCCGGCTCTCTCCTGCCCTCTCTCTCTGTCCACTCCCCCCCAGCTCTCTCCTGCCCCTCTCTCTGTCCACCCCCCCCCAGCTCTCTCCTGCCCCTCTCTCTGTCCACCCCCCCAGCTCTCTCCTGCCCCTCTCTCTGTCCACTCCCCTCCAGCTCTCTCCTGCCCCTCTCTCTGTCCACTCCCCTCCCAGCTCTCTCCTGCCCCTCTCTCTCTGTCCACCCCCCCCCCAGCTCTCTCCTGCCTCTCTCTCTCTCTCTCTCTCTCTGTCCCACCCCCCCCCCAGCTCTCACCTGCCCCTCTCTCTGTCCACTCCCCCCCAGCTCTCTCCTGCCCCTCTCTCTCTGTCCACCCCCCCCCCAGCTCTCTCCTGCCCCTCTCTCTCTGTCCACTCCCTCCCAGCTCTCTCCTGCCTCTCTCTCTGTCCACTCCCCCCCAGCTCTCTCCTGCCCCTCTCTCTCTGTCCACTCCCCCCCAGCTCTCTCCTGCCTCTCTCTCTGTCCACCTCCCCCCCAGCTCTCTCCTGCCTCTCTCTCTGTCCACCTCCCCCCCAGCTCTCTCCTGCCCTCTCTCTGTCCACCCCCCCCCCCAGCTCTCTCCTGCCCCTCTCTCTCTGTCCACTCCCCCCCAGCTCTCTCCTGCCTCTCTCTCTGTCCACTCCCCTCCCGGCTCTCTCCTGCCCCTCTCTCTCTGTCCACTCCCCCCCAGCTCTCTCCTGCCCCTCTCTCTGTCCACCTCCCCCCCAGCTCTCACCTGCCCCTCTCTCTGTCCACTCCCCTCCCGGCTCTCTCCTGCCCCTCTCTCTCTGTCCACTCCCCCCCAGCTCTCTCCTGCCCCTCTCTCTGTCCCACCCCCCCCCCAGCTCTCTCCTGCCCCTCTCTCTGTCCACCCACCCCCCCAGCTCTCTCCTGCCCCTCTCTCTGTCCACCCCCCCCAGCTCTCTCCTGCCCCTCTCTCTGTCCACCCCCCCCAGCTCTCTCCTGCCCCTCTCTCTGTCCACTCCCCTCCCAGCTCTCTCCTGCCCCTCTCTCTCTGTCCACACCCCCCCAGCTCTCTCCTGCCTCTCTCTCTGTCCACTCCCCCCCCAGCTCTCACCTGCCCCTCTCTCTGTCCACCCCCCCAGCTCTCTCCTGCCCCTCTCTCTGTCCACCCCCCCAGCTCTCTCCTGCCCCTCTCTCTGTCCACCCCCCCCCAGCTCTCTCCTGCCCCTCTCTCTGTCCACCCCCCCCAGCTCTCTCCTGCCCCTCTCTCTGTCCACTCCCTCCCAGCTCTCTCCTGCCCCTCTCTCTGTCCACTCCCCCTCCCAGCTCTCTCCTGCCCCTCTCTCTCTGTCCACCCCCCCCCAGCTCTCTCCTGCCTCTCTCTCTCTCTCTCTCTCTGTCCCACCCCCCCCCAGCTCTCACCTGCCCCTCTCTCTGTCCACTCCCCCCCCAGCTCTCTCCTGCCCCTCTCTCTGTCCACCCCCTCCCAGCTCTCTCCTGCCCCTCTCTCTCTCTGTCCACTCCCCCCCCCAGCTCTCTCCTGCCCCTCTCTCTGTCCCACCCCCTCCCAGCTCTCACCTGCCCCTCTCTCTGTCCACTCCCCTCCCAGCTCTCTCCTGCCACTCTCTCTGTCCACTCCCCCCTCCCAGCTCTCTCCTGCCCCTCTCTCTGTCCCCCCCCCCCCCAGCTCTCTCCTGCCCCTCTCTCTGTCCACCCCCCCTCCCAGCTCTCTCCTGCCCCTCTCTCTCTCTGTCCACTCCCCCCCCAGCTCTCTCCTGCCCCTCTCTCTGTCCACCCCCCCCCAGCTCTCTCCTGCCCCTCTCTCTCTCTGTCCACTCCCCCCCCAGCTCTCTCCTGCCCCTCTCTCTGTCCACTCCCCTCCCAGCTCTCTCCTGCCCCTCTCTCTCTCTGTCCACCCCCCCAGCTCTCTCCTGCCCCTCTCTCTGTCCACCCCCCCCAGCTCTCTCCTGCCGCTCTCTCTGTCCACCCCCCCCAGCTCTCTCCTGCCCCTCTCTCTCTGTCCACTCCCTCCCAGCTCTCTCCTGCCCCTCTCTCTGTCCACCCCCCCCAGCTCTCTCCTGCCCCTCTCTCTGTCCACCCCCACCCAGCTCTCTCCTGCCCCTCTCTCTCTGTCCACTCCCCTCCCAGCTCTCTCCTGCCCCTCTCTCTGTCCCACCCCCCCTCCCAGCTCTCTCCTGCCCCTCTCTCTGTCCACCCCCCCCAGCTCTCTCCTGCTCCTCTCTCTGTCCACCCCCCCCAGCTCTCTCCTGCCCCTCTCTCTCTGTCCACTCCCCTCCCAGCTCTCTCCTGCCCCTCTCTATGTCCACTCCCCCCCCAGCTCTCTCCTGCCTCTCTCTCTGTCCCACCCACCCTCCCAGCTCTCTCCTGCCCCTCTCTCTGTCCACTCCCCCCCCAGCTCTCTCCTGCCCCTCTCTCTCTGTCCACCCCCCCGCCCCAGCTCTCACCTGCCCCTCTCTCTGTCCACTCCCCTCCCGGCTCTCTCCTGCCCCTCTCTCTCTGTCCACTCCCCCCCCAGCTCTCTCCTGCCCTCTCTCTGTCCACTCCCCTCCCGGCTCTCTCCTGCCCCTCTCTCTGTCCACTCCCCTCCCGGCTCTCTCCTGCCCCTCTCTCTCTGTCCACTCCCCCCCCAGCTCTCTCCTGCCCCTCTCTCTGTCCACTCCCCTCCCGGCTCTCTCCTGCCCCTCTCTCTCTGTCCACTCCCCCCCAGCTCTCTCCTGCCCCTCTCTCTGTCCACCCCCCCCCCAGCTCTCTCCTGCCCCTCTCTCTGTCCACCCCCCCCAGCTCTCTCCTGCCCCTCTCTCTGTCCACTCCCCTCCCAGCTCTCTCCTGCCCCTCTCTCTGTCCACTCCCCTCCCAGCTCTCTCCTGCCCCTCTCTCTCTGTCCACCCCCCCCCCAGCTCTCTCCTGCCTCTCTCTCTCTCTCTCTCTCTCTGTCCCACCCCCCCCCCAGCTCTCACCTGCCCTCTCTCTGTCCACTCCCCCCCCAGCTCTCTCCTGCCCCTCTCTCTCTGTCCACCCCCCCCCAGCTCTCTCCTGCCCCTCTCTCTCTGTCCACTCCCCTCCCAGCTCTCTCCTGCCTCTCTCTCTGTCCACTCCCCCCAGCTCTCTCCTGCCCCTCTCTCTCTGTCCACTCCCCCCCAGCTCTCTCCTGCCTCTCTCTCTGTCCACCTCCCCCCAGCTCTCTCCTGCCTCTCTCTCTGTCCACCTCCCCCCCAGCTCTCTCCTGCCCCTCTCTCTGTCCACCCCCCCCCCAGCTCTCTCCTGCCCTCTCTCTCTGTCCACTCCCCCCCAGCTCTCTCCTGCCTCTCTCTCTGTCCACTCCCCTCCCGGCTCTCTCCTGCCCCTCTCTCTCTGTCCACTCCCTCCCAGCTCTCTCCTGCCCCTCTCTCTGTCCACCTCCCCCCCAGCTCTCACCTGCCCCTCTCTCTGTCCACTCCCCTCCCGGCTCTCTCCTGCCCCTCTCTCTCTGTCCACTCCCCCCCCAGCTCTCACCTGCCCCTCTCTCTGTCCCACCCCCCCCAGCTCTCTCCTGCCCCTCTCTCTGTCCACCCACCCCCCCAGCTCTCTCCTGCCCCTCTCTCTGTCCACCCCCCCCAGCTCTCTCCTGCCCCTCTCTCTGTCCACCCCCCCCAGCTCTCTCCTGCCCCTCTCTCTGTCCACTCCCCTCCCAGCTCTCTCCTGCCCCTCTCTCTCTGTCCACCCCCCCCAGCTCTCTCCTGCCTCTCTCTCTGTCCACTCCCCCCCCAGCTCTCACCTGCCCCTCTCTCTGTCCACCCCCCCAGCTCTCTCCTGCCCCTCTCTCTGTCCACCCCCCCCAGCTCTCTCCTGCCCCTCTCTCTGTCCACTCCCCTCCCAGCTCTCTCCTGCCCCTCTCTCTCTGTCCACTCCCCTCCCAGCTCTCACCTGCCCCTCTCTGTGTCCACTCCCCTCCCGGCTCTCTCCTGCCCCTCTCTCTCTGTCCACTCCCCCCCCAGCTCTCTCCTGCCTCTCTCTCTCTGTCCACTCCCCTCCCAGCTCTCTCCTGCCCCTCTCTCTGTCCACCCCCCCCCAGCTCTCTCCTGCCCCTGTCTCTGTCCACTCCCCCCCCAGCTCTCACCTGCCTCTCTCTCTCTCTCTGTCCACTCTCCCCCCAGCTCTCTCCTGCCCCTCTCTCTGTCCCACCCCCCCCCAGCTCTCTCCTGCCCCTCTCTCTGTCCACTCCCCCCCCAGCTCTCTCCTGCCCCTCTCTCTCTGTCCACTCCCCTCCCAGCTCTCTCCTGCCCCTCTCTCTCTCTGTCCACTCCCCCCCCAGCTCTCTCCTGCCCCTCTCTCTGTCCACCCCCCCCAGCTCTCTCCTGCCCCTCTCTCTCTGTCCACTCCCCTCCCGGCTCTCTCCTGCCCCTCTCTCTGTCCACCCCCCTCCCAGCTCTCTCCTGCCCCTCTCTCTGTCCACCCCCCCCAGCTCTCTCCTGCCTCTCTCTCTCTGTCCACTCCCCCCCCCAGCTCTCTCCTGCCTCTCTCTCTCTGTCCCACCCCCCCCCAGCTCTCTCCTGCCTCTCTCTCTCTGTCCACTCCCCTCCCGGCTCTCTCCTGCCCCTCTCTCTCTGTCCACTCCCCCCCAGCTCTCTCCTGCCCCTCTCTCTGTCCCACCCCCCCCAGCTCTCTCCTGCCCCTCTCTCTGTCCACCCACCCCCCCAGCTCTCTCCTGCCCCTCTCTCTGTCCACCCCCCCCCCAGCTCTCTCCTGCCCCTCTCTCTGTCCACCCCCCCCAGCTCTCTCCTGCCCCTCTCTCTGTCCACCCCCCCCCAGCTCTCTCCTGCCTCTCTCTCTGTCCACTCCCACCCCAGCTCTCACCTGCCCCTCTCTCTGTCCACCCCCCAGCTCTCTCCTGCCCCTCTCTCTGTCCACCCCCCCCAGCTCTCTCCTGCCCCTCTCTCTGTCCACTCCCCTCCCAGCTCTCTCCTGCCCCTCTCTCTATGTCCACTCCCCTCCCAGCTCTCACCTGCCCCTCTCTGTGTCCACTCCCCTCCCGGCTCTCTCCTGCCCCTCTCTCTCTGTCCACTCCCCCCCAGCTCTCTCCTGCCTCTCTCTCTCTGTCCACTCCCCTCCCAGCTCTCTCCTGCCCCTCTCTCTGTCCACCCCCCCCAGCTCTCTCCTGCCCCTGTCTCTGTCCACTCCCCCCCCAGCTCTCACCTGCCTCTCTCTCTCTCTCTGTCCACTCTCCCCCCAGCTCTCTCCTGCCCCTCTCTCTGTCCCACCCCCCCCAGCTCTCTCCTGCCCCTCTCTCTGTCCACTCCCCCCCCAACTCTCTCCTGCCCTCTCTCTGTCCCACCCCCCCCCAGCTCTCTCCTGCCCCTCTCTCTGTCCCACCCCCTCCCAGCTCTCTCCTGCCCCTCTCTCTGTCCACCCCCCCTCCCAGCTCTCTCCTGCCCCTCTCTCTCTCTGTCCACTCCCCCCCCAGCTCTCTCCTGCCCCTCTCTCTGTCCACCCCCCCCAGCTCTCTCCTGCCCCTCTCTCTCTCTGTCCACTCCCCCCCCAGCTCTCTCCTGCCCCTCTCTCTGTCCACTCCCCTCCCAGCTCTCTCCTGCCCCTCTCTCTCTCTGTCCACCCCCCCCAGCTCTCTCCTGCCCCTCTCTCTGTCCACCCCCCCCAGCTCTCTCCTGCCGCTCTCTCTGTCCACCCCCCCCCCAGCTCTCTCGTGCCCCTCTCTCTCTGTCCACTCCCCTCCCAGCTCTCTCCTGCCCCTCTCTCTGTCCACCCCCCCAGCTCTCTCCTGCCCCTCTCTCTGTCCACCCCCCCCCAGCTCTCTCCTGCCCCTCTCTCTCTGTCCACTCCCCCCCCAGCTCTCTCCTGCCTCTCTCTCTGTCCACTCCCCTCCCGGCTCTCTCCTGCCCCTCTCTCTGTCCACCCCCCCCAGCTCTCTCCTGCCCCTCTCTCTCTGTCCACCCCCCCCAGCTCTCTCCTGCCCCTCTCTCTCTGTCCACTCCCCTCCCAGCTCTCTCCTGCCCCTCTCTCTGTCCACTCCCCCCCAGCTCTCTCCTGCCTCTCTCTCTGTCCACCTCCCCCCCAGCTCTCACCTGCCCCTCTCTCTGTCCACTCCCCTCCCGGCTCTCTCCTGCCCCTCTCTCTCTGTCCACTCCCCCCCAGCTCTCTCCTGCCCCTCTCTCTGTCCCACCCCCCCCAGCTCTCTCCTGCCCCTCTCTCTGTCCACCCACCCCCCCAGCTCTCTCCTGCCCCTCTCTCTGTCCACCCCCCCCCCAGCTCTCTCCTGCCCCTCTCTCTGTCCACCCCCCCCAGCTCTCTCCTGCCCCTCTCTCTGTCCACTCCCCTCCCAGCTCTCTCCTGCCCCTCTCTCTCTGTCCACCCCCCCCCAGCTCTCTCCTGCCTCTCTCTCTGTCCACTCCCCCCCCAGCTCTCACCTGCCCCTCTCTCTGTCCACCCCCCCAGCTCTCTCCTGCCCCTCTCTCTGTCCACCCCCCCCAGCTCTCTCCTGCCCCTCTCTCTGTCCACTCCCCTCCCAGCTCTCTCCTGCCCCTCTCTCTCTGTCCACTCCCCTCCCAGCTCTCACCTGCCCCTCTCTGTGTCCACTCCCCTCCCGGCTCTCTCCTGCCCCTCTCTCTCTGTCCACTCCTCCCCCAGCTCTCTCCTGCCCTCTCTCTGTCCCCCCCCCCCCCAGCTCTCTCCTGCCCCTCTCTCTGTCCACCCCCCCCCAGCTCTCTCCTGCCCCTCTCTCTGTCCACCCCCCCCCCAGCTCTCTCCTGCCCCTCTCTCTGTCCACCCCCCCCCCAGCTCTCTCCTGCCCCTCTCTCTCTGTCCACTCCCCTCCCAGCTCTCTCCTGCCCCTCTCTCTCTCTGTCCACTCCCCCCCAGCTCTCTCCTGCCCCTCTCTCTGTCACCCCCCCCAGCTCTCTCCTGCCCCTCTCTCTCTGTCCACTCCCCTCCCGGCTCTCTCCTGCCCCTCTCTCTGTCCACCCCCCTCCCAGCTCTCTCCTGCCCCTCTCTCTGTCCACCCCCCCCCAGCTCTCTCCTGCCTCTCTCTCTCTGTCCACTCCCCCCCCCAGCTCTCTCCTGCCTCTCTCTCTCTGTCCCACCCCCCCCCAGCTCTCTCCTGCCTCTCTCTCTCTGTCCACCCCCCTCCCAGCTCTCTCCTGCCCCTCTCTCTCTGTCTACCACCCCCCCCCAGCTCTCTCCTGCCCCTCTCTCTGTCCACTCCCCCCCCCAGCTCTCTCCTGCCTCTCTCTCTGTCCACTCCCCCCCCAGCTCTCTCCTGCCCCTCTCTCTCTGTCCACCCCCCCCCCCAGCTCTCTCCTGCCTGTCTGTCTCTCTTCTCGCTCTGTCCACCCCCCCCCCCAGCTCTCTCCTGCCTCTCTCTCTCTCTCTCTCTGTCCCACCCCCCCCAGCTCTCTCCTGCCCCTCTCTCTGTCCACCCCCCTCCCAGCTCTCTCCTGCCTCTCTCTCTCTCTCTCTGTCCACCCCCCTCCCAGCTCTCTCCTGCCCCTCTCTCTGTCCCCCCCCCAGCTCTCTCCTGCCTCTCTCTCTCTCTCTCTGTCCACCCCCCCCCCAGCTCTCTCCTGCCTCTCTCTCTCTGTCCACTCCCCTCCCAGCTCTCTCCTGCCTGTCTGTCTCTCTTTCTCTCTCTGTCCACCCCCCCCCCCCCGGCTCTCTCCTGCCCCTCTCTCTCTCTGTCCACCCCCCCCAGCTCTCTCCTGCCCCTCTCTCTGTCCACTCCCCCCCCAGCTCTCTCCTGCCTCTCTCTCTCTGTCCACTCCCCTCCCAGCTCTCTCCTGCCTGTCTGTCTCTCTTTCTCTCTCTGTCCACCCCCGTCCCGGCTCTCTCCTGCCCCTCTCTCTCTCTACCCCCACCTAGCCCTCCCCCCCAGCTCTCTCCTGCCCCTCTCTCTCTCTACCCCCACCTAGCCCTCCCCCCCAGCTCTCTCCTGCCCCTCTCTCTCTACCCCCACCTAGCCCTCCCCCCCAGCTCTCTCCTGCCCCTCTCTCTCTGTCCACCACCCCTCCTCCAGGCTCTCTCCTGCCTCTCTCTCTGTCCAACCCCCCCCCACCCCAGCTCTCTCTCACTCTCTCTCTGTCCACCCCGCCTCCTGGCTCGCTCTCACTCTCTCTCTCTCTCTGTCTCTCTCTCTGTCCACACCCTCTCCCAGCTCGATCTCTCTCTCTCTCCCTGTCCACCCCCTCTCTAGGGTCTCTCCTGCCTCTCTCTGGCCACCCACCCACCCAGCTCTCTCCTGCCTCTCTCTCTCTGTCCACCCCCTCCCTTCTTGGCTCTCTCTCTCTGTCTTTCTCCCTCTCCCTGTCCATCTCCACCCCCCGCCCCACCCTCCCGGCTCTCTCCTGCCCCTCTCTCTCTGTCCACCCCCTCCCCCCTTGTCTCTCTCCCTCTCCCTGTCCCTGTCCCTGTCCATCTCCGCCCCGCTCCCCCTCCCCCATCCTCCCAGCTCTCTCCTGCCCCTCTCTCTCTGTCCACCCCCTCCCCCCTTGTCTCTCTCCCTCTGCCTGTCCCTGTCCATCTCCGCCCCCCTCCCCCTCCCCCATCCTCCCAGCTCTCTCCTGCCCCTCTCTCTCTGTCCACCCCCTCCCCCCTTGTCTCTCTCCCTCTCCCTGTCCATCTCCGCCCCCCTCCCCCTCCCCCATCCTCCCAGCTCTCTCCTGCCCCCCTCTCTCTGTCCACCCCCTCCCCCCTTGTCTCTCTCCCTCTCCCTGTCCCTGTCCATCTCCGCCCCCCTCCCCCTCCCCCATCCTCCCAGCTCTCTCCTGCCCCTCTCTCTCTGTCCACCCCCTCCCCTCTTGTCTCTCTCCCTCTCCCTGTCCATCTCCGCCCCCCCCCCACCCCCCGGCTCCTCTCTCCTGTCTTTCTCCCTGCCTGACCTATGTTGCCCGTTCTGTTGCAGGATTTTGGAAGACTATCTGCGAGCAGACAGCAGACGCCTGGAGATGTATCCGATACACAAGCGGGTTTCCCATGGCCATCGTGCTCATGACTACATGGTCCCGTTCCTGCCACTGGTACGCAATATTGACTACTTTACCTACACCATCAACTTCGCCTACACGTATACAAACGCTGCATACACCGAAGAGGACAAATTCTCCAAGTACTCTCTTTACAAATAAAGGGCTGATCTCTGAAATCTGTCAAAGGGGGAGCCAATGTATCCCAGGT